>NC_049169.1:8642767-8942767 GCF_009769625.2 Cygnus olor | reverse complement strand
TTTATTGGTCTTACCTTTGCAGAGGTTAAATGCACAAATGAAACCAGTCTGTGTGGATTTAACTAGATTTTTAAAATGATATGAACAGGGCGGCAAAATGCACACGCAGAAAATATAAGCATCTTTCCTTTGGTGACCTGGGTTTGATCTGATTCAGCACAGAAGCACAGAATATGTTAAAGGTCTGGGTTATGTTTTTGAAAGAAGACTCCATAGAAAATATGCACACAAATTACTATAATAAGGGACAGTTGGCAAAAATGATAAGAATGGTAAGAATAAAGAGTGAGCATATTTTAGTTTGAAATAGTCTTTCGCTATCACATACCATCTGTTTCCACAGGGCATTGGAATGATGCTTAGCAGTGTTTTCCTAGCTGGAAGTAAGAAAAAGTGAAGTATTTATGTCAATCCCTCATGATCGTGCTAGCAATTGCTTAATGCCATGGTTCTGAAAATCTTTTCTTTGATGTTGGACTTCCTGGTAACACTGAATTCACAGTTTCTGACAATGTCTCAGTGTAAATCACCAAATAATTCCACTGGATTCTTACTCCTGCATGCCAAAGCAAATGAAAATATTCCATAGTCAATACTAAACTGTTGCTTTTAGAGAAGTAAACAAACCTGAAAAAGATAAAATATTTCAGAATAAGTTTCACTTTGATTGGCAAAAAGGGGTTTTGTTGTTGCTTGTTTTTTGTTTTGTTTTGTCTTTTTCTTTCCCAGCTCCTTCTGAGTAGCACAATAGCTGTTTGATATTTAAACTAGCTGACATTTAGAAACACTGAAATAATGAGACACACCATATTTAAACTTTTATAGGAAAAGTTGCAAAATTAAATATGAGTGATTTAGCAAAACATTTAAAACACTTGGCAAAAAAAATCTAGGAAATTTCATCATGAATTCCAGCAATATTATGCAAGTAAAATAAATGTAATATATACTAGAACTTGTAATTTTAGTAGTTTCATATAAAATGCTAACAGCATAGCTAATACGTCACTAGATTAAATGACATTCACTTAGCATGATGCTTTCTGTATGCGTAGTTCCATTAAAAACTTTCAAAAGAAAATTCAGTGGACTACTAAACTTTGTGAAATAATGTAGTTAAGTCTATGTTTGAGTTCTGCTACTGTAGAACAGACGGTCCTTCATTTTAATCAATGAAATTATTTTCTGATGCAGAAGCTTTTAAGTGAGGAATAATGTCTGACTAAGACTTACAATCCATTTCTTCAACCCTGCTTACATCATCTGCTAACTAATCATGGAGGGACGTCAAAAGATTTCAACAAGACAACTCATTTAATAGAGTCCTACTTAGTGCAAGTCAGACAGTGAATTGGGATTCTAAAATTATACAGTGAATGTGTGTCTTTGGTCAAGTCACATGGAAATACTATGCAGCCGTGGGGCTCTTATTTTTTACCTTTTCAAGCAAAATGAATTTGTGGCCATCTCCATTCCATGAACTGCATTATATGTTAAATAAATGTACAAAGCAGCTGTCTTTCAGTACTACAAAAATGTCTTACTTTGCTGCCACACAGAACATTGTTAAGGTTGAAGAAGAATGCTCACTTTGCCAAATCCAGGAGGTAGGGACTCTATCTCTTAATAACTTCAAACATTTGATTTGGAAGGAATTATGAATAATAAAAGGACATCCCTTTATCCTAAGAGCATGGTAGATTATTTTGATAAGGGGTTTCAGAGATCATAGAATCACAGAATTGTGATCTTAGACAGGAGGACCTCTGGGGTTCCCAGCATCCTGCCCAAGCAAGGCCACCTGCAGCAGGTTGCCCAAGACCATGTCTAGTTAGCGTTTGAAGATCTCCAGGGAGCAAGACTCCACAAGTTCTCTGGGAAACCTGTTTCCATGCTCCATCATCCACATAGTAAAGAAGTGTTTCCTGATGCTCAGAGAGAATGTTCTGTGTTTGAGTTTGAGCCCGTCGTCTCTTGTTGTGTCACCACGGAAAAGAGGCTGGCTCCATTTTCTTCATTGCACCCTCCCTTCAGGTGTTTATATAAATTGATGAGATCTCTCTTGAGCCTTCCCTTTACCGGGCTGAACTCTCCCACCTCTCTCTGCCTTTCCTCATAGGACAGATGCTTCAGTCCCTTCATCATGTTTGTTTTGTACAGTAATTGGGGAAACAAGGATAGCAGCACCTGGCCTTTCTCAGAAGAATTCTGTGCCACTTGTGAATGAATAACATTCACTGGCATCTCATGGGTGGGTTTATCAGAAGGTTTTCAATTGAATAAACTTTGTATGGCTTTGGCTAGGAAGGGTGGATAAAATACTTGTCAGCTGAATTCAAGCTGGAGATAGGTGAAGCCAAAAGACTAATCAGAACTCCATAACACCTTTTTAAATTTGGGGAGTTTAGGTTATTTGTATGGTTGGACAAGGGATTGGAAAGAGACAGAAAGTTAATGGTTGTGGAATAACACCCATTTCTGGAATTAATGTTCAGACAACCTAAGAATCACATCATGATTAGGAAACTTTCCCACTATCAGTTAGGGTCCTGGGTGTTATATCAACTGCAATGGACCTGATGTTTTAGAGTTTTTTTGTTGTTGTTGTTGTTGTTGTTGTTTTTTTTTCATATTCAGATGTTATATATGGAGCTCTTGGAATTTGAAAATAGATGAAACTTCCTACAGAGAAATAGCTTATGCTTGTTGGTAACATTCAAATTCATTTAGTCTATGACCAACTTCCTTGTCGGTGATAAGTCATGAATTTGGTCTGTAGAGTTACACATTTCATAGCTATGGTTCATTGAACTATATGGTACACTCGTTTTAAGGCTTAGCAAAACTGTGTTTACAACACAGAAGTAAGCTAAAGCACATTGGTCAGATTAAAATGCAACAGCAGAACACTGAAATGTGTGGCACAAATTTAAATAGGCTACTGGGAAAATTAATAAAGGAGGATATATATTTTTTTTAGCATATTTTGGAAATGTATGGTGAATCAGACTGAACTTACTGAAGCTGGAATTCAGTCAGTATGCTGGAATTATATTAGTCTGGCCTAAATTAACTATGAATTATTTGAGGGAATGACCAAGGGCTAGGATTGCACTCCATCACATTTCTGGTACTTTCAGATATATCATTTACAGTAAGCAAGTGGGAATGATGGCTGTTATCCTACCATCAGTAAGCAGATGGATCCCATATTTCAATAGGAAGTAAAGCTACAAGTGACACAGCTAGATAACAACAACTTTTGCCAATAGCCTTTTATAAATATCTTTTGTAATAAAATAAGATCCTTGTGTATGGCCTATAAAGCATTTTGGAAAATGCTTGAAAGCCTTTTATTTTTTCCTTTTGAAGATTATAGTCCTGCAACAATGTCTACAAAGACATAGGGACAAATATGCAACATCTGTGTATCTTATTTTTTTTTGATAGACACTCATCACGTTCACAGATGCATTTTTCCCAAAATAATAAAAAACAGAAAATACATTATCATTTCCACTAGCTCTTGATCGAGGGTAAGGGCAAATTTCTATTTTAATTTCAGCAGAAGAATTTTTATTCATTCTTCCACCTCAGAAACAGTGATGCTTATGACACAGTCCTAGTCACTCAGCTAGTTTAGGTTTACCTCACAAATGCTTATCCTGGTGTATATTAAGATGTGTCATTAAAAGTTGTGCATACATCGCTTACTGTCCCCAAAAAGTTATGACCAAGGTTCCATATTTTGTATATCCTTCTCTTACCAGTATCACCTATCATATCACTGCCAAAGGTGGTATGGTAGCTAAAAGTTTTGGATACTTCTTCAAGACGTGAGATTTACTAAAATATTTTCAACTGTCTTAACACAAGTATAAATTTTAATGTGTTTCAAACACAGTTCCTGTTATCATAATTGTCTATATATATATGCTGCAGCCAAAGCTCAGTTTTTTTAATTAAATGTAAGGCTGTACTATACAAACAAAAAGATTTGTCTTTGAAAAAACTCCAGTGTATAAAAAAAACACAATACAGCATAAGACATACAGCAGTCTTCCACATATATTTTCCAGGTCTTTGAGTTCCTTTTGAATCATTTAGCCAACTGGTTGCACATTACAAAAACCAAGCTTCCTATATTATGTCTGAAATTTTGGCAGATTCTGTGTATTATGTTTTCCTCTTTCAAATAACTTCTATCCATAAATGTGATCCTAAATTCTGTTATGAATAAAAAAGGCCTCCTTGCAGTCTAAACAAAAGCAGAACATATAGCGCAAACAACAAAAGCTAGAAAATAAAACCCAGAAGATTTAGTGTCATTAAATAGGTTTGTGTGTGGAGAAAAAGGACAAGAGCACTCATGAAAAGAGTCTTTTAATAGGAACAGAATGGAGTTGCATCAGTGCGTAAAATAGCATGTGCTTCCTACCACTTATTTTCCAGAGCATTTTCATTTAGCATAGAGGACTTTCATATGCTGCTTTAGTGACATCGAAAAGGACCAAGGAGGGAAACTGAAGTATGCAACAAGTGAATTGTGAATTCCTCAGATAAAGGCACCTCTACAAAATGAAGTTTATATTGCATTAAGTGAACTAAAACATTGTTATGTTCTTCACCATCTTTTAAATCCTCTGGTCAGGAATGCAATTTGAAGCATGCTCCACATGAGAATATTCCATCCCCTCAGGAATAAGAAAGAAAGAAAGAAGAAAAAGGACAGGAAATAAAAATACTTACCAGCTGGAAGAGAAAGAAACAAAGGAAACAATATGCAGTTTCAAAAGGGTTGGTTGCAACAACTACCTATTCATGTTCTTCTAAGATTTTCTTTTCATAAAAGAAAGGTATTTGAATTGAGAAGTACAATATTCCTGTCTTGTGCAACATACTTATAGTCCATTCTATCCAAAATGAGAGTATGATTATGGTTTTCTGACTGGCAGCATATTCTCTACTGCCATTGTCTTCTGTAAGGTACAAGAGGTACATCAGTAGAGACTTGGACTCTCTTCTGAAACCATCTTAAAGCAGATTAAACAGATTCCCATGTTTTCAGCTTAGTCCACAACTTGACTGAGGTGGAAAAATGTGAACATTCTGAAAATTGAAAAATGCTATAACTTCCACCCTGTTCAAACCTTGACTTTTTATCTAATTGAAGCAATCCTCCTCCTCTTTATCTAGTGGCATACTGCAGATGACACCATGATGTTCACTGAATCTCAAGCACACTGAGATCTTGTTTTTGCAATAAAAGACAGATACATACAGAAAAAGGTTAGCTCAATATCTACATTGCTAGCCAATGTCTTAAGGTTTAGATTTCACTCACTTCTCTGTACCACAAATGTTAAATTTGTGATTTAGGGCTCAATCCTCAGTATGACTCACTGCCAGTCTGCGATGCAGTTCCTGGGCTTTAGCTTTAGCTGCTTAATCTCCAGAAGGATATTTATTGTTCTGGATTTTTATGGCTGGGCTGACTACAGAAAGCTGAAATGGTGTTGGAAAAGTGGAGAGGAAAGAACAAAAAAAGGAACAAAAAAGGAAGACTACAACAACAACAAGAAAACAGCTGAGGGCTAGAATAATGACTGGCAATCCTGCTTTGTTGCCTACAAAAGTATCTGCTAAGTTTTCTTGTGGCATGCTGTGTTGAAGTTACTTTCAGTGCACGACTGACTCATGCATATCCACAAATCCTTGTGTATGCTGCAGTTGCACAGCCTCCCAGGGTCACTTATGCAAACGTTTCAAGCCCAACAGTATTTGCCATGGATTCCCTGAGCAAGCATCTTGTCGCCAATAGATTGGATTCACTCTCTTACACAAACACATACATGGAGATTCAGTGGTCTTACAACAAGAAGTTCCCAAGTGTTTTTTGTTTGTTTGTTTGTTTGTGTTGTTTTTCTTTTTTTGTTGTTTTTCTGTTTTGCACCTCTAAGGGACAAGCTTATAGCAAGCCATTAGGAAAAGCTGGGGCTGGAATGGCCTTTTTTTAATATATTAACCAGCAGTAGATACATTTATCTGTTTGGCATCAGCTAAAGCATCCCTTGCACAGTGCAGCCCATGCACACCCTAGGTCTACCCCAAATATACCATCCATACCTTCCTTACCTTAAAAGCATTTTGGAAAATACAAATTAAGACACACTCTGAACATCAGCTTGTGTCAGAGTAAGAGAGAATTTCTAGTATTTGCCCCATTAAAAGAGAATCAACCTGTAATTTGTCTGGAAACCTGCTCTTTAAAAAGCCTTCATCCACTGATGCGCTTTGGGGAATGGAGCAAAATGGATATTACCCAAAACAGATATTACTTTGATTCCATAACAAAATTCTGTGTTTCCTTAAATAATAAACCTTCATGACAATGGCTCTCGTGTGAGTATTTTTAAAAAGCCTCCTATGTGCCCAAGCTGTCAACTTCCAAAGCTAAAACAACAGTTCCAGTGCTGCAAATGCCAACATCTGTGCTCAACTTGAAATCACTGAGAATAATCCCAATCATGGAAAGAAATGGAGAGAAGCAAGTCTAGTATGTGTTAGCAGATACAGTCCAAACACTGCATGCTTGTGGTTGTTTTCTTTATGAGGAAAAAATAAAAAAGCAACCAAGTTTTCCTGAGAGAAAGTTATGGACCACACCTACCTGTAAGAAATAAGCAGGAAAGGAGCAGCTTACTCTTTTGCTGTTGACTTTCTTCCCTGCGTGTGGAAATGAATGTAATACTGGAAGACATAATTGTAAAGTACTGTAATAGCAACACTGGTAGATGTAAAAAATGATAGCCATTAACATTTTTATTGCAAGGCAAAGAATCAAACTGGCTAAAGAGTCAAAGTTTGTCATTTCCTGTCTTAACAACACTTAAGTTTCATCTAGCAACTCTTAAAAATGCTTGCTAGCTTTTTCCATTACATATTCAGTTACAAATTTGTTCTAAATAGTTGTAGGCAAAAGCAGAGAGGGAGATAACATTTATTAGCATTTCATAAATTGCTCCACGTGTGGAGTGTTTGATGAGCATTCTTGCAGAAATGTGATTGTGAACTGCAAAATGTGTCATTCTGCCCCAGTGCAGATATTACTGTATGCAGTAACTGCATGGACACATTGGTGCAAAGTATATGAACCCCTAATCATCCCCTACACCATATTTTACTTTGCAGAAATACAAATGATTATGAACAGACTGTTAGCTCCCAGTTGCTTGTTTTCACAGTACATATGGATTCTGTGTGTGAACACATCCCAGAACACTTCCCATGATTTGAATCACGAAGGGCCGGATTTTACCTCATACCTCTTACTTTAAGCACAGACTTCCGCAGCTAACAGCACTTCTGGTTTCCAAGGGTCTGGAAGGAGGCACCACACACGGCAAAGAGTGGAGCAGAGATTGCTCAGTAAGCCAATCAGTTCTGGAAATGTTTCTGAGCAACTGCAGCAAGAGTGTTTTGCTCATTCCCGAGACTCATCACTAATTGTCTAGAAGTTTGACCCTGCTTAAATCCTTACAGAGAAAATGACAGATTTCAGCTTAATTAACTTTTGTTTCTGTGAGTGCACACGAAGCAGTGCTGCATGTAATCTCTTACTGAGCAAGTGGCTGCAGAAAGGAGCTGAAGGGTTTCTTCCTTTCTTACACTGCCTCTGCTAATGAACCTGGTTAATCAGGCAGCCTGTGCAGAGCACCTCTTCTCCTGCAGGAGCTGGAAGTGCTTTACCAGCTGGAGGCAGGACCAGAGCTGGGACACACTGGCCGAATTCCCACTTACTTCAATGGGACCAACATTGATCCTACATGAGACATTATCAAATGCAGCCACCTGTGGGGAGGGAGCGGGGGAACCCGGCAGCTGTTTAGCAGTGCACGGGAACACAGAAATGAGAGTTCAGGCTCGGAAATGAAGAATACCATATCCAATTGCAACTGCAGGTGGAATGGAGGTAAGCAGAAGGCAATTGCTGCAGTTGGGATTTGGAGTCAGCTTTCAGGCCTGCAGTACCCTGGGACCTTTTCAGCAAAGGGTCAGAAGCATCGAGGTCTAATGGACACAGCATGGGATTGGGAAGCAGATGTCCTTGAGTGCACCAGTGCGGATGTCCTTGGAAATGACATGCTGACCGTCTGCTAACAAAATATCCTCCTTGGCCTTTAATAAATCCTATGAAACACAGGGGGCTGTGCTGAAGGCTAGAAAAAGAGGTGACCGGTGAGCCTATTTATTTCCCTGTTTTTTTTTTTTTTCCCAGCAATTTCCCTCTCCCTTTAACCATGTAGGAAGGCTACACTGTTCATTACAAAAATGAACAGCCCTTCCTTCGCGCCAGTTATCCCCATCCTGAAAACAGTCTGAAGGGCAGGAAACAGTCACGCTCCCTTAAAGCCAAAGTGCTCCCGAGGCTGTCCAGGATGGTTGGGTGATCTGTTGTCTTGAGGGCAACTCCAAAATATAATGTCAGTGCAGTTTTAAGGACAATGGTAGTTGTTCAATATCTATAAATGCATGCATTAAAAAGCTATTATTGAATTTAAATTAATAACTATGAACCTGCCTATTGTGTACTGCTTTGCACATACTAATCCAAATGGCTCAGGCCCATGGCTTCTTAAAGACATTTTTGTAGACTTAGTCTATTGGTTGTAAGCACATTCTCCATGAAGGCTGAACCTCTGACAGCCCTTATCAAGGTGAGCCTTCTGAATTAAGACACTTTAGGTTACTGACCTTGCATTAATATCCAAGCTGCTTCATTTCCATGACATGAAGCAGATTTTGTTTCTTTGAAAGCTCGTATTTACTCTGAGTTTGACATGAGTTTAAATAAGAAGCTGAAACTCAGTACTTGCCTTTTATTATAGTACGAACGAAATCTACATTTTTGTGTTACCTTTGCATATAAGATTTAAATTTCTAGTAAAACAGAAGGCATGGCAAACACATAGCTTATTATCAGTTTTAAATGATACTTCAGTCATCATTTTAACTCAATTAGCTGCAGCATTTACAAATAGATACACTTATGAAAAAAAAATCAGCCGTATTACTCTACAAATAGTTACATTAAAGAATGAAATTGAACCCCACTCACAAGGTCAGCCCGAGTAACACTTATGCCTTACAATTTAAAAAAGAAGGTATATGGCATATAATTCCTGTGCTGGGGTTTGGAAGGAGTGATGAATTTCACCTTAGGAGAAAATATAGTCTTTATTGGTCAAATGTGAGGTATTAATCATAATCCTCATTGTCAGTCCATTTAGTGTGACTTTTCATTTTGCAATTTGGAGATATGCTTTTGTAATCTCTTCCTCTCTCCCAGCCAATATACATCCTGAGATAGTCACTGGGGGAGAGAGGAATAGAGACACATGCATCATGAAAAAAAAAAAAAAAAGTAAACATTTGGAGATAATCTGTTTCACTTGTATTTTCATAGATTTGTATGGTTTGTATAGTTTTTACAGCTGAGATATGTTGACAGGCAGTCTTAAAATGTGATTATTGCAGTTCATTTCTACGGAATAAGTCCTTGATGGAAGCCACATATAGTCTCAGAAAGAGGGCATGAGCATTTTTGATGCTGCTTTTTCAAGTTTTAAGTACACATGAAAATATGAAACATATTCCAGTTCCATTTAAAATTTCCCAGTTTTTCTTGATTTTTTTTTTCAGAGATGTGAAAGTATAGGCTTTTTTTTAAAAAAAAAAAAAAAAAAAGAAAAAAAAACCTTGTCCTACAGAGAAACATTTTAATAAACATATTTTAAATTAGAAGTTCCATTAAAAGAAAAGGAAAATAAATTTAGAAAGTGGAAATTTGTGAAATTCTGTTCATTCTTTTTTTATTTTGATATTTCTGGCAAATGATGGACTTAATAATGAACCTAGTAAGAACTTAAATTTTCTGGATCTGTTTTATACCAAAAGCATTTCATGATTTAAAGAAATATGTACCTTTTTAAAATCTACTCTCAAATTCAATCTATGCAAGATAAACAGCACGGTGGTCTTTATACATCTTAGCATACTCGTTCAACCCATCAGACTTTGCTCCCTGCAAAGTACTATGTTGTTTCCATACCAAAATATCTGCCCAAGCCTTCTGTTCCTCTTAGCTTTATCAGATGCTGCACCTTCAGAACATGTCTGGCTTTGGACATGGTTCCTCTTAGCAGAAGTAGCATAAATAAAATAAAATAAAATGATGGAAGGAAAGGAAAGGAAAGGAAAGGAAAGGAAAAGGAAAGGAAAGGAAAAAGGAAAGGAAAGGAAAGGAAGGAAAGGAAAGGAAAAAGGAAAGGAAAGGAAGGAAAGGAAAGGAAGGAAAGGAAAAGGAAAGGAAAGGAAAAGGAAAGGAAAAGGAAAGGAAGGAAAGAAAAAAGGAAAGAAAAAAGGAAAGGAGAAAGGAAAGGAAAAAGGAAAAGAAAAGGAAAAAGGAAAAAGGAAAGGAAAAAGAAAAGAAAGAAAAGAAAAAAGAAAAAGAAAAGAAAAGAAAAGAAAAAGAAAAAAGAAAAGAAAAAAAGAAAAGAAAAGAAAAAAGAAAAGAAAGAAAAAGAAAGAAAAGAAAAGAAAATAGCCACAGCACTAATATACCAAAATTAAGTTATGTCTAGGCTCATTACAAATATCACAGCCATGTATGGCTGGACAGATGACTTCCTTGGTTTGTACTGTTTGAAACTATTAACCAGCAGTCCATATCAATCAAACAGATCACCTGGAAATGTTCTGTTTCTTATATCACATGGAAAACCTTATACTTTAAAGCACAAAAGACTTTGATTTTAAATTGGAGTGTTATACACAGTAACCACATAAGCAAAAGGAAAAAGGAGAGTTCTAAGCAAGTCCCCAAAATTTCCTTTGTAAATGCAAGCCCATCTGGTCTCTAATTTACCTCTCAGTATTTGGTTTACATCTGCAACTCTATACAAAAGCTAACACTTAGGAAAGTCGTCGTCTGAAGGCAGATTGTGATACTGTGACTTGTGGGGGGTTTATATGCTGAGGAAATGCAGATCCTGCAATATTTCTCCATATGGAAGCAGGGTTACCTGACACAGCAGAGTCTCAGACACAGCAGAAAACGGGCTTAACTGGTGGAAGTTAAAAACAAGCAAGTAAAAATCCATCCTCGCTACAGCTGTCAGAACAGATGTTTCAGCCACACATTGGCAAGTGATGATCTCAAGATTATAATATGTTATGTATCCTTACCTTACCAAGAAAAGAAAACAAATACTGAAGTTCCTGGTACATTTAAGGGCACTCTATTTTGATATACAGAAATAAAATCTTACAAATCTGTCTTATAGAATTTATAACTGAACTCTTACCTTGTGCTTTTTTTTTTGTTACTATAATGAACTTATTTTACGAACCCTGAAAACTGGATTACAACTGCAAAGAATGTCACACTTCAGCTAGCTACAGAAGCTTAGTTCCGGGTAATATTAGCAGCACTATGGTAAAATACTACAATGGAGACCATTTAAAGTTTATAAAATGTAACAAAATATATTAGAGAGACACGTGGGCTTAATTTTCCATTCACTCAGATGTCATTCCTTAGACCTCTACATCTCAACTACAAGAGTATGCAAGAAGAACCAGGCCAATATACTGTACAGGACTACCCATAGCTCTGGCTGTTTGACTACTAGACTGTAAATAGAATATAATCTACTTAGGCTGTGATTGGTTCCAATAAGATTTTAATCTTTGTTGTCAGTGGGAGCCTATCTGAACCTTAGCTCTCAAAATCATATTTGTCTTTTGCAATTACCCTCTATTACAAAATGAACATAACACATTCAAATATGTCCTGCTATACACATATGCTTATGTGACAACACTTTAGCAAAATCAATTTCCATTAGTTTCTATTAAATATTGATATTATTATGAGACACATGGACTAATTATATGAATAATGAGTAAAAATAACAAACATTATCTGAAATTTTAAATGTAGATCAATACATATAATAGATATATAAAGAGTTCATAGCATTTTAACTGTAGAGATCTTCTGGTCAGAATAGCACTTGAACTAAAGGAAAGTTGTAGCGTTTAACCTAATTACTGCATTATGAGTGACATGAGAACCAGGTCCAAAATCTACTTATGAATTGGAAAGTATTCACATTCCGAGGTTGATACCTCAAGCAAGTATAAGTTAAACTGCTTGGAGAGGAAAGTATTTGCTTATGGCATGAACATACACACACTGTTGTTGGAACAGTTTCTAGTAATGGAACTACTTTATCACAAAGTGTTAATACTTTATTCCTTTTTCTGCTAATCCCATTTTCTGTTTTATTTTAACCAACTGCAAGATTGCTACAGAGTTTAGGGCCCTGCTGGGCTTTAAAGATTATGTCAGTTTTCAGCATTTTTATAACTACGGCTCACATTGTGCTGGTTATTCTAGGAATCTGTTTAAAGCCACTGCAGTTCAGTCAAGCACTGGCCATTTTCTGAAGCAGGGTCAGTGGGAAGGTTTTGCTGAAGGAAAAGATAATAACTGGACTCCTGGATGAATGCATCCGTAAATAAATATCTATGCTGTACCATATGCAGTAAGGCAGCTGCTTAAACCTGCAGTTATTAAGATGGAGGCAACTTTTTTTTCCACTGTGGACCAAAACTTTGTTTAACTTCTTTTTACTAGGCTCTTGGAGGCAAGGCTTAGTTTCATTTTAACTATGAGCCTGTTGTGGCTCATAGCAACCCAACCAATATCCAAATCATCAGTTTGAAATTTAGTCAGGTTTAGGTTTTAGCCTTTAAATTATACACAAGATGATTTTTTTCTGAAAAGAAAATTATACTTTCCAATCCCCTACTGGTCTAGTTTCTAGTCTAGCTCATCCTCTAAACTCATCTCTGGACTGCAGGCGGCTGAAAGACCCATGGTTCCTCCTGCTCCTACTCCTGGGTTTGCATTGTGGAGTCCTACCTAACAAAACCCTGTTTTCTGAAGTGATCCTTGATATGTCCCATTCAATCCCTGGTCTCCAACATCCTCTGGCCTCCTTGGACATGTCAGATCTTCTGTGCATGAAGAGCTGTGCTAACCCTGACAGCTTTAGGATACATACCTCTTATCCAATGTATCAAACAGAGACATTTATCAGTGCAATATTATTAATATTCCCCTGGGGTGGTATGAACCCAGTACAGACCACTGGTTTGGAGGATATTGAATTATTTCCCCATGATGGAAGTGGCCTTATATCTCACTTGGGGTTTTATGCTACCCACACTGATGAGGTAATTTCTTTAAGAAGAATCTCATTGCAGCAACACTGGAAATAAAAGAAATTAAAGTTTTTTTTTAGAGTAATAACATTTTAATTCAACCATTTAAATCTAATGCTCCCAGCACTGAGACCCTTAGTCATTCAAGACTTCTACTAAAGTCAGTGGGGGGAGGGTTCATTCGTAGAATACATACCCTCAGTTATATCTAAACATAAATCAAGTAATTTAGTTTTCATGAAGGATGGAAAAAAAAATAGAAGAACTGATTTGCTTCTAGGCAAACATGAGATGACAGTTTTCTAAAATTAAAATACTGTGTCACCACTGGTGAGAAGAGTAGGCCCTTTGTCAGTGCATGTGAATGTAGACCACAGCCTTGCTGTGATTCCACTCATTTACTTAATACCCAAGTAAGAGAAATGGGACTTTATGGACTGATAAAAATCTAATAAGGAATAACTGAGGTTCTGTATGATGACAGTACAACCTTCCAGCCAAGAATATTCAGTACCCCAGTACTTTTACATTTACATGCTTTACATTTAGTAGTTTAATACCCCCCCCAAAACCTCCTTTAAGTAGTCTTAATGGGCCTTAAAATCAAGGTACTCAAATGATGAGTCTCCTGTGAAATGTCTGGCCTAAGTTATTTTGCAGCAAAAATGGCAAAAAAAAGTTCTCAGCAGGTGCTCAAAGTACTGTACTGCTGGTTAGTGTCTTCAGCATCAGTCTCTCTGCTGATTAAAGGTCCTGTGCTGAGAAATTCCCTCCTCCCACAGACATATAATATCTAGCACTCAGTGCTTTACACTATCAAAGCATTGTATGCATGCCATCTGATATCTCCTAATTAACTCATACATCTCCTATTTAAAAATAAAAAATAAAAAAATCTAAAATTAATGACATATGGTATTGCTGGCTTTTATACAATACATGCAAACTCAGCTTTTGTTTTTTACAGGAAGCGTGGGTAAGTTGAGTTCCCTTTCTGAAGTCTGACATATACATTGCTGTATCTGACTTACAACAGAAAGGAAATGAACAGTGATTAAAATGGTAGCTACACAGTTATCAACCCAGGACTGAATGCGCACACAAACACCAGCATGGGTAAGGGCAAATCTACAACTTTCTGAAGCAATGCTCTTAGTTCCTTAATGAGGTGCACATCAATTACACGGATTTCTCACAGACTTTGCTCTCCTGATCTGTAGAATGCATGAGAAATTAGTAAAGTCTGTCATTTGGTATCCATCAAAGCTCTCTTCCATGTGAGGAAGTGGCTAATTTATCATTTCACAGTCAAAAAGGCATGAAAGGCAAAACGGAGGACGTTAGCTGGAAGAGAAGAAAAAAGGGCTGTGACTCATGAGAAGAGACAGTAGGCCTGATTTTGAGCTTGTGTTTGTTGCTGCATATCAGGAATAAGTTCAATGAAATCATACTGATGTCAAATAGACAAGAATGAGTCCAGGGTTTCCTGCTTATATGAAAAGATTTACACTCCTACAACCAAAATATGAACTGAGGAACAAGAAACACTTTACAAATGGAATCATGGTATATAGCAAATTTCTAACTTAGAAGTTTTATTTACACATGGACATCTTTTGTTTTATTTTTATAATAAAAGTATTAATTCCAACAATGCAAATTTTCAACTTAAAATACATAAGACCTTTGGGAGAAAATCCCAAAGAATACACATATCTGAGGAATGTCAGCTCTGTGTCAAGAGCACTGGTCTCAGCCACTAAATATCCCTCATCGTCTTTTGTTTTAGCTTTCTTGTTGTCTTTTATTTTTCTTTTCTCTATAAAATAAGGCTAGCAAAGGGCCAGGGAAACAGCCAGAGTAAAACACGCTGAGGAACAGGAGAGGTGCAGGCAAGAATCCCATTATTTGTTAATAGGATTTGTGCACATACCTCCCACACACCACTTAGGAAATTTACTCCCAAGCATCTCAGTGGCAGTTTCAATTAGAGTGAACATTTCATTTCAGCAGATGGACTGCAAACTGGTGGCTATCAAACTCTAATGAATAAGTGTTGATAATTTCCCTCTCTTAAACTATGATTATGCTTTCTCTCTCTCTCTCTTTTTTTTTTTTTTAATGGGGAAAATCAATGTTGTCCCTAAGCCAATACTTAATTTGATTTTTTGCTGAGCCTCTCTGTGCTAGCAAACCCCACCCATGTGCCTGTATACAAGCCCAGTGGGTAAATTAGTGGGTATTTTTGCAGATCTGTCACACATTTCTACCGTGCTTCTTTTTCAGAAAGATGCCAAAGAACTATGTATACATCTGCCCTCCCCTGAAATGGAGCCACCTCTGGGGTGGAACATGGCAGTAAATATTAACATGGGAACACGGACGCTAAATCCTATGTGAAAATTATGCAGGAAGTACAGAACACAGCTCGCGTAGCCTCAGGCTACCCAGAAATTAGCTAAAGTGTACATTTTTTCTTTTAATGAATGCATTCAAAATTATTGCCTGGCGTGTGGTACTCCAATAAGGAAATCTCATTTGGTATCGAATCCCATTGTACAGTCTTGTACAGATTAATAGTGATGGTGAGCTATCTGATTTCAATAAGCAGTACTAATTCATAGGCAAGATGCACAACAACAAAACACAGTATTTTTCTTTTTTGTGGAAAATGTCCTTTAAATAGTGTTTGCAAACTACGTAGATGGTGGCCTGGCCGGCTCATGGTGCCTTCGGTTTCGCTTTTTTTTCATCTCCTGCACATGCTTCCATTTGGCACCACCTTTGTTTCGCTGCCGCCGTTTCTCCCGGTGCCACATCTGTTCACAGTACTCATCCAGGCTAAAGCTGGGGCTGCTGACGAGCTGGATGTAGTCCTTGTACCGCAGCCGGGACTCTGTCAGCAAATCCCTCACCGGCCCTCCTCGTCCTCAGTTTTCTGAGTGCTTTCCATTTGCCCATTCTCAATGACGTTTAAATTCAGCTTTACGATGGTGTGGACAAAGGTGTGTTCCTGGGCTTTGCAGAAATAGGCTCCCGCATCCCGTCTTTGCAAGCTGCGTATCAGCAGCCCGTGCTCGGTTTTGATGATCCTTTCATCTGTCTTCAGCTGCATGGTTGGACAGGGAAGAATGAAATACGTGAATTTCCTCAGAAAAAAATAGAACACGTGTCAGTGCAATACCAAAGTGGAGACAAGGCAGGGTGGGCACACTGCACACCCTGTCCTAGCACGAGGTGGGGCATTCATGGCTCAGACAGATACCATGAGATCCTTTCAATTCCTGAGTTTTCCTCCTAATTATAGCATCTGCATCAGTGACATTTCAGCATGCATTAGTAAAAGATACACAGTGTACAGCTGAAAGGCCAGACAGCACCACTCATCACACCAGAATGCAATAGACAGTCTGCGTTCTCCAAGGAAGGTTAGGTGTTTAGTGCCATAAATCCCATTTGTTTTTTAACTGCTTTTCTTGAGGTATCCGTAATATATCCAATATATGGGGGTACTTGTATATCTGGAATGACCTGAGACATTATTGCATTAAAAATAACTACCACTGCTGATTTTTAAAGTGAAATGCTCTGATTTTTATCTTCTTCAACTGGAATTTATAAAAGGAAATTGATCCTGCCTTTGACTCACTGAGACGTGCTTAAAAGCACCCAGTAAGGTTAGATGACAACAACCCAGTACAATTATTTTATTGTTTTGACTACAAGATCTGTAAAGAAGAACTTACAGGGGGAAAAAAAAAAAAAAGAAAAAAGAAAAAAGAAAAAAAAGATTGCAAGTGAGAGCTGAAGTCTGTCAGCATGGAAATGCAGTTTCATTTATGAATGGAAATATTTCCAAAAACATAGTGTGATATGACACGTTAAAAAATAATGTGCACCTTAAAGTAATAACACTGTAAGATATGTTACATATCTGGTGATCTGAAAATGATTTCCAAAATAACCTAACTCTGAACTAAACTAAACTAAACTAAGCTAAACTAAACTAAACTAAACTAAAAAAATAAAATAAATAGAAATAGAAATAAATAGAAATAGAAATGGAAATGCAATACAATACAATAAAAACAAGATGGGGCACTGGGCATCTAAGTATTTTTGCAGCTGGGGAACACAGAAAGTAAATGATTTGCCAAAGACCATATAAAGATTAGTAGCAGAGGTGTAAGCAGAAAGCAGAGCCCTAACTCCCAGACTCCACCACCAGCATTTCCTTTGAAAACAATCCTGTTCCAGCACAGAGCTGTCATCTCCCTGGCATGCGATGTTCTGCTGCCGCACAGAGGCTGCAGGCCACAACAGCACCGAAGGACCTGGGGTGCCGCTTGCTCAGCCCACAGCAAAGCCAGTGCCTTGATCACAGCCTCAGAGCTGCTGGTGGTACTGTTATAATGAAGAAAAACTTCTGCACAAGGTTGAGCACCGGCTTTAAAAAGAGGGGTGGGGGCAGAGAGAACCAACACAGAATCTGGAAAATTTCCCGAAGTGCATATCTGACCCTCCAACAGACTTCAGAGAACGAAGATCATGGAGGCATAAAGATGACTAAATTAGATTTATTCACAGTGGGTAAGCTACACACTGTTTCTTTATGAAAAAATCTGCACACAATTCCCTCTTCTACTCCATGGGAAAAAATGTATTTATACATATGATTCTCCATCTGTTATGATTCTAACTCACTGGTACTTTATCATAAGAGGGTATCTTGGAGCAAAAAAGATGGATGAGGTGCCCCTCCAAGGGCTTTTGCTTTCCCATTTTCTGATATTCTTTGATAAGGACTTTGGAAGGGTTAAATGATTTAAGAGACCTTTTCAAGATCAGCAGAAGATATAACACACGTGTATCTAAGTAATACATGAACAGAGAGAGAGAGTTTTCCTTGCTAGCCTGTATCAGCTATAACAATCTTCAGCAACCTATAGATTAGGTAGGTAGATATTGGCCTGTGTACTACAATTGTTTTGACTGCATCAGTGAGAAAAAATCAAATGCTACAAAAACCTATGCTAGAACATGGCTCTGGCTGCATGCTTCTGTGGCCAAGCATTGTTTGGATCCTGACACATGTTGGTAGTGTTGTGTCAACCCTGGGCTTTAGTTTCTTTGTTTGTAAATTGGATAAATCATGCCTACTGGCACCAGCAGGGTGAAATCTTGCAAATTCTGAAAATTCCTGGATTATTTTCTGACAACAGGTGCTACATGAGCACCAGCCGTATTTGATTTACTACACTGAGTTCCAACCAGAGAAATCATGGTCAAAACAGAAGAACAGACGCAGAAGATAGCAGGGAGACAGATTAGAAAAGACCAAATTTTCTCTTCCAGAAGCTACAGCATAGGACAGTAGTCTTCAATTTTATCAGATAGTGACACTTCATCCCACGTAAATGCACCTTCCTCATAGTTACAGTAAAAACAGAAGCATAAAAGGTATAAATGAACCCAAAGATAAGTAGTTGTAGGCAGAAATATGTCTAGGGCAGGTGTTTCCTTGTGCTGTTGTACTCCACAAAAAAAGGAAAGCCTTGCAAAAGGAAGCCCCTTTTTTCTACCCAGGCTTCATGCTAACAATGGAAAATCCTACAGACCCCCAGTTTGAGGAATTTAGGGAGAGGGGGGAAGGTGAAGCTAATTTGCAGACATTTGGGTTTCATAAAGCTCTATGCAAAGACCCAGTTCCCACATTGTTTCAGTGAAAACTGGACAGATCTCTTTGAGCTCAGGGCTGGATGCAATTGCAGCGGTAGCATCTGCCTATCGTGGCTCTGCCAGTATTGTAGTCTAGAGTGCCTTGACAGCTGTGTACCTCCTACACTTGGAAGCGCTCCAGCTGGCTCTTTTGGCTGGCTCGGCACCAAGCCAAAGAGCCCTCACTAGTGCTTCGCCTATTTTCAGTGAAAGGAAGGCAGAATAATGGCAGATCTAGACTTGAAAAGATGACTGGACCCCTAAGTCCAGCACCCTGCTACTCATAACTATTTACCGTTTGTGTAGCAGCCGTCCCTTTCTAGTTGTAAATGTGTTAACTCAGAGAGTTGCCCCCCTCTGCCTCAGGATACTGCAGAGAAAGCTAACAGAGGCTAAATTGGTTGTGTCCCCTAATTCCAGCCCATCACAGCTCCTATTTTTAATGAAGCAGCATTCTTACAGAATGTCCTGTGTTAACCTTGGATATTGATTTACAGTGACTGTCACCTCCTTCTTCTCTGGGCCTTCATTGTTCATTCCTTTCTTATCCTCTGGTAGCATGAAATTATGGCTCCGATTTCACACGTATTGAGCAACACTTCATTATTGTTTTCCCCCCTCACTTCTCTTTTGGTATCCTGTTTATGTTGTTTTACCCATAGGTTCAGAACTCTTCCTGTTTCCTCTCTACTTTTTCCCCATAGGGCTCTGGAGTTTCATAAACACTGGCATTTCATTACTTGGTAGTAGATCTTTAACCTTTCACTTGAATGCTTAATGTGCTCTTTGGTTCCTGACCTATAGATGTAAAACACATTTATTAAATTTTGAGGAGAGTGAAAAGACTACTTAAAGACATCATTCTGTTTTGGTCAACTGTGGATTCATTCCCCCTCCCCCCAGTTATAATCAATACCATCTAAACTGTCTTAAATATTTATAATAGGGTTTAACAATTCAGAAGCGCACGGCTTTAATTCAAAAGCTTGCTGACATGCTTAAATTTCAGCATACAGTAAAAATTAAACAGGAGAGAAATAGTTTTGTTCAATTGGGAACCAATTGTAAACCACAAAAATGAAGCAATTGATTACCATTAACTTTCTATTTTACGGGAGTGGGAGCAGATTTTAAAAAACATTTTATCTGCATTTTGTACTTTTAATCCTTTATGGTAGGCACTTGAGGTTTTAAAATTACACTAAATAAAGCATGGCACATGCCATAGGAATTGGCAATATTTGACAAAGGAAAAATATCTCCATGTAATAGATTTTCGCAACCTGAATTTAACGATAGAGGAAAAATAGGCATTGCCAATAATGATGGCAAATCTTTAAACAATCAGTAAGTTGGAAAACAACCAAGGATTTGAAAGTGCTGTGGCACCAGGTTAGGTCAATGCCTTTTGTCCTTTGCTAATGATGTGTTTAGATAGCTCCCTCTTTACAAATACACATGTCAACTCTTTCACAGTTAAAACACTGCACCTGTCTGGGAGAAGAAAGTGGCTTCAAAGCCTGCCTTCTCTCATCAATCACCATGTGAAAAAACGTTAGAGGTAAAGCTAATCATGGGGTAGCAGCAACCCTGAACAAACTGTTGTAGGGGGGAGAGAGAAATGAGGAATATTTGCTGAGAATTCACATTCAACTTTGTTTTTTCTATTGCCTTCTTATTCATCCTCACCATTTGAGCGGAAATAAAGATTACTCTGCTTTTGTTGGAATTATTGTTATATGCACCTTTTTCTGTTGTCCTGGTAAACTAATCATGTAACTCCATCACAGCTGTAGAGTTAATTTCTCTACTTCTTCTTTGCTTTTTTTTTTCTTTTTTAACATTTTTTTAAAATTTATTTACTAAGAATTCACAACTAAAATGAAGAATGTGTTGTTGGTAGTGACATTATGGAGACACGTGCATTCTATTATTCTCAAGGTGAAGCTAACTTCTCATTCTATGACTAATTTTTAAACTTTTACCCCCCAATATATTCAAATGAAAGCAGAAATATCACCTTATATAGCAGCTCAGAGTTACATCTTTTTTTCCCCTTAGGAAACTGTCAAAAATATTAGTCTTACTTAAGGATCTCAAGGTATTAGAAAAAAATGCCAAGCCAATGAGTCATAATAAAATAAAAGAGTGAAAGCATGAGAGCTATAATTAGTCCCTAGGCTGCAGAATAAATCTTATTTTCTCCCACTCTTGATCTGTTTCTTATCGACCGAAGGATTAAGCCTGTGTCTGCTACAAAAATACTGAAATTCACTCCTGTGACAGAAAATACTACTAGAAACTTAGACCTTGGTGTATGTCCTCTTCCTTACTCAGCTCTCTCATCTGACTTTTAGGTTTTAGGGCTGGCCTAAGCATCCTTTAGCACCTTTTTTTCACAAGATGCTTCTGACCAGATGTTTATAACAATGAAAATCACAGCCATCATGATGCAAGAATCTCCAGCCACAAAAAGATATGGAAACTTATGTCTCATTCAACAGCATACACCCACTAAGGTCAACTGAACAGGACACAGATCCTGGACAAACTGAAAAATGTCTTAGTCTGGCTAAAATGTTGAAAGGAAACAGCTCTTCCCTGAAGGGGTCATGCTCTTGTGCCCATCTAGAAGTCCTGTACAAGAGTGAGTCATGTTCATGTACCTACCAAAACGTTAGGCAGTCATTGAGCTGGGTCTGTCAGAAAAAAAACAGCCCAGGCTGTGGCGCAGGAAAATGGGACAGGGCGAGAATGGCTGCAGAAGAAACTGGAATGTTCTTCTGCCTTTCAGCGGATTTATTTTCACCTCCAGGTATCAATATTACCAGAAAAGAGAGAGTTAAAAGCGACCCACACCTGTTCTGTCACTTCAGACCATATGGTTTGCTCTGTCCCCTGCATGGGTGCATGGCAGTTTGGCAGGCTCCAAGCCCCAGGAGGCCCAGGGTGAAGGCCAGCCTAAAGCAGGGGGCCTACCACTTTCCAGAGCCACAAAGCACCAAAACTGAGGGCTTCGTAGGGAGCCCTGCACTTGTTTTATTTTCCAGTCCTGATACCTATTATATACCTAACACATAGGAATTTCAGGAAAAATAAATAAATATTTGAGTTTAAGCTTCAGGAAACTTCAGCACTTTAAGTCATTATGTAGAAATGGCATCCCCACTTTTTTTTTTTTTTTTTTTTTTTTTTTTTTTTTATGAACTCCAGTCGCCAAAACGCTCTCTCTCATCTCGGTGACTAACCCTGCAAGCACAGGAACAAACATGATCAATTGCGTGAGCAACACTAACCACAAAAGCACTAGATATTTGACTCCTGACCTTAAAACAGCCCCAAACTACAGGGAAATGTACTCCCACTGGCAGCAAAATGACCTGGTGACAGCTCCTGGACCACAGGAGATCCTGTCCCTCCCCACAGGTTGCTCTGGCTGGAAGTCACACTCTGAACCATGACCCGAAGGGTGAAATGTTGGAGACATCCTGCTGGGCACAACGCTTCCCATCTAGTCTGGATTTTGCCCTTTTCCTTCCCTCAGGAAGCTGTAGTACATGTCAGAGAGAGTGCGTAGCTGTCTATTTGCAAAGCGAGGCTTAAAGACTTGCTGAGACATTGCAGCTACAGCCCTGGAACTAAAAGTCCGTAACCTAAATTCCAGGTGCACAGAGTCATTTGCAAAGCATGGTATCGTCATCACAATAAGTTACACTGCTAAGACACGCACTGAAATAATGCACAGTGTTATTTGAGAAATCTGCTGCAGGAAGGGAGAGGGAGCAGAAAATATAATTGTAATGGGAAAAGTTATGGTGAGGCATCGGCTAAGCAAAGATCAAGCTACACATTAAATATGACTACCCTGTTGCTGTCACATATGGTATTTCAGTCAAATTGAAGTACTTTATAAAGAAAGTCAATTACTATGCCTGTCTTTGAATTTTCCAGGAAGGCCTCCAATTAGGCTCTAATACCGATGAACTCATTTCCACTGATAAGATAGATTTCAAATTAGAAAAACTGAAAATCTTAATTTAAAAATGCCCAAATTAAAAAGGGATTAACATTTTAACCTGCAAATATCTTATTCCCTTTAACAGGAAGAGTGATTGCTCAGCTTTTCTACAGAGGGTGGGTTTATTTAGGCAGCCATATCTGAAATTAGGAATTTAACTTCAGGTACATGCATTTTTAAACATGACATTCATATATGATTAACTCTATTTTAAAAAAAAAAAACTCTTTTTTTTTTTCTTTTCCTTCTAAAAAATGAAATGTCCCAACATGGTAATTTGAGATGTGAAAGCTGAGTTTACTCAGGATGAGTTCCAGTTCTTAGGAGACTGGAACTAAACTGGGTCAAAACACTAGAAAATAAGAAAAAGAATTCTCTGGCAGGAATCAAGCAAAACTAATAGCTATATACTGTTTTAAGTGGTCTGATCCTGTAATTGTCAATGTGTGCATACGCATTTATACAAGCTGCAACCTTCAAAGACTGGGAAAATAAATAAATAAATAAATAAAATAAAATAACAAAACCACCCCAAGGAGTTCCGGAACATGTGCTCCAACTTCTATTTTATCAAAGCTAGATCACAGAAACACTGCTATGGCTTTAGGGACAATATGTGGTAAGAAGCTATTTGCCTACTGTTAGCATTCATAATGTAGAAAATCTGTCTGCATATTTCTTCTTCAAATTTTCTTCTAAATTTGCCTCAAAGGTTAATCTAGCCTTTTAGCAAAGCTTTACTTTTCTCATACAAACAGATGTCAGACTGTTTACACAGAGCAAGCCCAGTAAACATTTCTGTGGAAGGCTGCTAATGTGCAAAGATGTATACTGTGCGCTTGCTGGAGATTCAAATGCCATCACACATAAGTGCACATTTCCATCCTCTCTCCCTAGATCACAACCTTGGCACGCTGGGCACTCCTGTAGTATGAGGAATCATGGTGTCTGGATTACTGGTATTTGGTGCAAAATTGGGAGCAGGGGCCCAGTCATTCCCACAATGAACCTTTTAGAAACACAAATGTTGGCAAAAAATGTCATAGCCTTACATTAAGCTATGTTATATAGGCTTATAGCCTGCTCTAACTTTGTTCAAAAGTCAGTTTGATCTGCTGTTTGTTTTGCAATCAAATCAAACAAAACAAAACAAAACAAACAAACAAAAAAAAAAACATGAACTTGGCTTCCTGACTTTCAGGTGCACACCTGAACGTTTGACATAGGAGAAAATCAATTTATTTATTTTTTCCTAAATTGACACAGGTAAAACTTAGAAACAGCACTCCATAAGAGGCTTTCAAATCTCGAAAGTGCTGCTTCTTATGATACAGAAATATTATGTTCTTCACAGAGAACTGACTGCTTTAGGTGAAGTTTGTAGCTCTGAGGAACTTGGACACATGCTGTAGTTGCGACGCATTATTTAAAAAACATGACTGGGTCTCCTCATAACTTAATATGAACTACTGTTCAGAATTTAAAAAAAAAAAGTACCTGCTTAAATTTATTTTTAAAATTACTCTTAAACACATGGTTTGAATTAAGCAAATACTTTACTTTTTTTCTCTGATCAAATATGTAATTGCATTTGCAAACTGATGCCTTAGGGAAGTAGAGCACAGAGTCTTCTGTACAGGACACTTAAAGGTAAATCAATTAAAGCACATACCATGAATGCCCATAGGTCTTTAAAGGCTGATACACTTCTAGCTGGGTTTTCACTTTAACCACCTGTGGCTATGATCATGGTTGGCCTGCTGATCAGAAGACCACAATTTTTTTTCCAAGTATGGATTGTAATGGAGGTTAGAGATGGTGTTTCAGACCAGCAAGCTCCTTCCTTTGATATTTAGTGCATGTTGGGGGAAGCAGTGTGTCTATAAATTAGTGAGATGTTTATTCCCAGCAGAGGGAAGAATCTTTGCCAATCCAAAGCATGAGTGAGAGAAGGGGAGTAAATTAAAAGCAATGCAGTGTCATAGTCAATATACAGCCTTGCTTTTATATCTCTTATGGAGAAATCTCAGAGGTGACTCGTATCCCTTTACTCTTGCTTCCTGGGTCAAGCTGTAACTGAGGTCTCAACTTTGAGTTGGCTTCATCCCTGCAGACTTCCCTTCATGCTACAAGCGGTGCTTAGGGGATGACAGCAGTGAGGCAGGTCTCAACCAGAGGTGATGCTCTCATGGGCATCTGCCCTGGCTTGCATCTCCCCAGTTTTTACAAAGAACTAGACTACTTTCTGCACTCAGAAAACCTCACAGGACAGGTTATCATTGAGAGTGGAAGACTGGTTGTATGTTTGATAGTTCCTGTCTTTTAAACTAATTTTTGTCTGGGATGAACATTTAACAAAAAAGCGTATCTAACACCTGGGAGCAGCTCATTTGATAGGGCACTTCTTTTCCTTTCTTCTCCTTCCCCGTTGCCATGGCTGCAGCCACAGCAGGACTTGGCCTCTGACACAAAATCATTCACGTAAAAGAAAGGCTATGAAGGCTCCTGAGGTTTGAAACTCTCTCAAACCCAGTCCGATCAGTCCCAGTTCGCTGACCTTTTGGGCATGTAAAAGGGCCCCTTTGTCACTAGGCCAGAAAGGAGTCTGCAGGACATGGCACAGGTGGCAAGGGAGGACCTGGAGGTTTTTCCAGCACTTCTCCACTGGTGCAGACCCCAGAACTGCCTCCTGCAGGAGTTAAGGGCCATCGCAAATCTCACGGCTTTCTACTTCAGCTGCAAGGTGCAATTCTTTAACGTGACATCTCTGCCTCAGCACAGAGTGCCATTTCAGAAAAATCCTCAGATTCCAAACAAGAAAAAATTAAAACAAAACAAAAAAGGTCCTTGCTGCACAAACTGTTCCTTCTCTGGGGAGACAGAGAGAGAAGCAGCAAGACATACAAAGCAATTCTTAGCTACAGTGCCTAACAATATAAAGGAAGGCAGTCAGACACTAAATGGAGCAGAGGTTTGAACATACTTTTGCCTGCAGAAGTAGTTGTACTAGTTACTGAACAAAAAGTCTTTTTTTTTTTTTTTTTTACTTTTAGTATTTTTTACCAGTATTTAAAGCCTAATTTGTCTATTCTTCCTTTTTTTTTTTTTAATAGAATGAGCATGTAAGTCAAAGTAAGTATCTAAATCTGCTTATGATCCAGTGCAAATGGCTTCTCTCTTCCCCAAATGGTGTTACCAGAATGCTATGCAATACCTAAGGTGAGGCAAGGAAAAGTAAAACATTGGCTAATCCCAGTAACTCCAGCCTTTCAATACTCAGCTGAATTCTCTACAGAGGAAACTTGTCTTGATGACTATAATTACCTCTTCTCGATGTTCTTCTCCAGAGCGTTGAATGTACCACCTAATAGAGGCTTGCTGGGACTTAGGAATACATTCCAGAAAAGTTGAATTAAATTCAATGCCAAAAATCACCTTTTCATCAGCAGTTTCATGACTAATGCCTGGAAAGCAAACATGGTACAGGAGATTAACCCTGACCTATTTTTTAAAGCAATGGGAAAATAGCCTGATTCAGAACAGATGCTATAAGAGTGAGTGAATTATAAAAAAGCAAAAGGAAACTTAACTTTTAGCTTAAACTATAACTATGAGGATTTAGAGGCGGCTGCTAACCTTCCTCCAGTGCAACTGGTTTTTAAGGAGGTCAATAAAACCTATATCACGAGCTTGCTCCATTTTAAAGCTGAAGCTTTTGCCTTTGAGGATTTTAAAATCTGACCTATATTTTTCCTTTATGTAATGCAACTAGTAAACCTCAGAGAGGTGGAGCAGCTGCTGAAGGTACATCGTAGGGTCTGGTTTGTTCCTCTCAAACACTTTAAAGGAGTTGCAGGGCTAAAGTCAACTGAAGTTTGACTTCCTTCAGTATAATTTGAAATTCTCTGTAGTATGTTTCAGACCAAACACTAAAGTACACGAGCAGATCTAAGCTCTTTCTTGGGGGTTGGTAGACCTGAGCAAGTCATTGCTAAAATCTGCAACTCCATCTTCCTTTTCAGGCTGTCTTATTTGTGTCTTATCTGCCTTATCATCAGACTAAAGCTGTTTCTTACATCCTGCCAATAACAGAGAGGAAGGTGAAAGCAGCACCGTCTCCTAAAATAAAGGTTTGCTCAACAATAAAATGGGTACAATTTTAGATTTTTTTTTTTAATATAATATGTACATATATGAGATCTGCAGAAATTCAAGCTTTTTGCATTAAATGCTTTTCTTTCATTTCACTGTGCCACAGAGATTTTAGTAGAGCCAAACAACTTCATGCAGCCAATGCGGTTTCTGGGATGGAATCTCACACAGTGGAGCACTGAATTTAAGTAGGTTTTGGGGCCATAATGTTGTTAATTATCACAAATAGCATAAATAAGCCAAGAGCCTGGAGTGGCACAGGTCAGCTTCATGGTTTTATGGCACACAGGGGTTGTCCCCAGCTGGATGAAATTTCTCTTGGTAGTGCCATGTCATGGATAAGGATTAATACCAATTTGCATGCTAAGTCATTTTACATTTTTCTAGGAAAACTGACTCTTCCAGTATCTCTTTATCTTTCCAGAAAAACGTGACATTGTCAGCCTTTCTGCTAGCATTTCTACAACCCTGAGCTTTGCACGGTCTCAGATGCCACTGCTTGGAAGTGATGGCAAGCAGCAAGTGGGAGAATTCTGGCCTTTTGGGAATGAACAGGAGTTTTGCCATTGTCTTTAATGGCAATGAGACATTACCCTGACTTTGTGACTATGTCTATATGTGCACATGTATAGCCAGGGTCCTCTACACTGTGCAACAGACGTAAGCTTTGATCCTGTGGCAAGCAGCTCTGATTTCTGTAGGGATTCACGCCGAGATCTGCGGCAGGCATCCAGCACTGGTGCGGTATGAAAATCACCAGATCAATGGAAAGTGGTGGCTTTTCCTGAATCAAAGCTTGAGCTCAGCGATACAATCAATACTGTTTTGACTGGGTTGCTCACTTTAATAAGCAAATATAAGAGCCCCAGACAAACCCAAACTTGGTTTTGAATGCTTTTCATTTATTTTACGCTGCCACAGAGATTGCTGCGTAACCACAGGATTTCATACTGACAGTGCACGCTGCAAGGGAACTGCTGCAGCTGCCAAAGGAGCAAGCCAGATTCTTTGGCACCCGAAAAGAGGGTGTGGGAAAGGGAGGGGGGGAACTGATAGGAGGGGGTGTAGGCTCTTGTTAATAACAGGAGTATTTAAGTAGCTGTGGGGGGGGAAGGGGCTGCTTTGGCAGCTGGAGCTGGGTCTTAGGACTTGCATCCAGTGTATGTGATGGAAGGGGAAAAGTTGGTGTGTTCTGACTTTGCCCCTGAGGGTTTCTCTGTGGGATTGTCTTCCCTGTTTCTGAATTAACCAAGGTCCCAATAACTGCTCGTAGTGATGTGTGTGATGTTTTCCCTTGCCTGGGTGGGTGCTGGGGAGGGATGCCCATACAGCATCCAAGGGTGCTGCCCTAACCTTGGCTCCACGAATTTCACTGTGGGTTGAGAAATATATCTGAATCACAGGAAAGGCAGCTACTTTAATGGTGTTATTTTCCCCAGTTTAGCATGTTTTCACAGACAAACAGGGACCCTTAAAGCAAACTCTGTTGTCAAAGGGACAAAAGAGCAAGGAAAAGTGCAAAAATACTCACTGTCTTCCACATCCCAGCATTGTGCGACAGGGTCTCCATATTTGACATCTTGCCTTCTGGCTCGCCTACGGGAAGAGCATGAAAACTTGTAACACTTCAGGCATAATTGCTGGAATTCAACAGCAAAATACAGAGGGGCTCAGCAGATGTGGATGCACGTTGCTACCACCCTACTGCTGACAATTACGGTCTTAACTAAAACCAGCCTCACCCTCAAAGCTGCATGTGGCCTAGAGAGATTTGTACAACTGACATCAAGAGAAGGGCCTGTGATTTGGGTAAACCGCTGTGAGGGGAAAGAGAGGGGGAAAAAAAAGAGAGAAAAAAATAAATCTGCCTGGAATAAAGAATGTGCCATATAGTGACAGAAAGAACAGCTAAACCTGCTTTTAAACTGTCCATTCTGGGTGTAGGTCTCTTGCTGGGATGGACAGTCTTGGAAATATCTGGAAACATCCTTGATACTGTGCCATGAAAAAGATCTGAGGTTCAACAAGTCATAATAAAACCTGAGCTCAGGATCAGCCCAAGATAATACTGACTAGTAAATCTGCCATTAAAATGAAGAGGAGAAAACTTATATTTTAATTTGCCAACAAAAATTTGCCAAATCTGATTATCTTTCATCTGCATGTATAGAAAAAGAGCTTAAGTCAATGATCTGGTTCCACAATTAACTTTCTTGGTAACCTCTGAGTGTGTTACTTAAACTCACTGTGATTTAGTGTAATTTTACTGTCACAGTATTAAAAAACAAAAACAAAAAGAAACAAAACCCCCTCTTCCTCTGTGGATGATTGCATTTATCTCCCAAGAGCTACAAACATGTTGATGTTTTAATTTTTCAGTGGAATAATTGGAGACCCGGGAGGAGCTCCCTTTCTCACAGTCACACTGGAGCAAGACCTCAAATCTACAGAGCAATGCCTCAGTAGGAGAGCAGGTTCCCAAGGCCGAGCTGTCTGCTGTGGTAAAAGCTGTAGACACGCTGGAAGCACAGGCTGCTAGATGGAAGAAAAACATCCAGCTGATCTACTGGAGGATTCCCAAGGCTGGCCACCCCATCCTTTGTTTCGGAGCCACAGACTTTTGGCCTACCCACCAAACTGCACATCTGTTGAAAAGCATGGACCATCAATCTCCATGCTCCAGCCCACCTCAGACTTCAGCAGGCCTCATGTGTGACTAACTTTGCAGTGAGCCTGAACACTTGCTTTTCTCCTTTCATTTACGCTTCTCTGAATTTAGTTTGCTTTGGCTTTGAGGGAAAACACATAAAGTTCCTTGACACCATGACACAATAACCTATGACTCATTAACTTCAATGCTTTGTCTAATTGCTCAGGTCCCAGCCCTGCAGCCCCTGAGGTAGAAAATCTCGTTCCAGAGCCTGAGCTCAGACTGCAACCTCTGACCCTCGCTACAAGAATTACTGTCAGGAAGGCTTCGTGCAAAGAGCAATGAAGAGGCTGTGGACTCCAGTTCAATCAGCCAGCTCAGAGCAATGGCTAAAGAAGCCAAAAACTCCAACAGGCACATCCCACATAGAATCAACAGCTTAGGTAATGCACTGCTGGAGCCTGCAGCACACTCTTCTTCCATGCAGATCCATGCTGCAGCCCTAGCTGGTAGGTACAGAGAGTTCAGATAAAGCTTCTGTCACTGTAGAAAAACTGCTCCTGCTGCAGCCCAATCGCACTACTTAAACCTTTGTCTCCCTCTCATGGCTAGACCACAGATAAAATTTAGGAGAGTGGGCTACGTTACCTGAGTTGGTTAAATCAGATAGGAAAAGCTTGTTTGTTTAGATCAGGGAGTTAAATGCATTTCATTTATTGAGTTAAATGCATTTCATTGCTGATCACTCTGTGATACTAGAGTGGTAATATCATAGAATGGCTCAGGTCGGAAGGGACATTAAAGATGATCTAGTCCCAACACCAGGATTGATAAACTTTGCTTCGTAACTATGGTGGTGCCCTGAACAAAAACCAAAAGCTCATGAGAGGCTCTCACATCTCTCTTCCATTGTCACAACCTGGCCCTCGATCTGAGCATCTTGTGCCTTAAAGAATTCAGCATAAAAAAGGAAAGTGATGGATTTATTATGTTAGCTGCAGTAGCTTAGTTACTGTCACACACACTTAAACAATGCTATGTTGTCTTCACAGCTCTTCAAGCAGAAAATATGAAACATGGCCAGAGTTTGATCAAATTTTAAGGTAAATGACATGCTATGTTAAGTAATTTAAAAAAAAAAAGGTGAAAAAGGTGACACATTCTTATTGGGAACCTCTTAAATTCTTGCAAGCAGCAAGATCTTTTGCAGCACATGGTATTTTTTTTTTCTTACCTTTTAGAAGTGGGGGCGTATCTGGAACAGGAGTTTCCATCCCAGGCACAGTATGGGTCTCTGGCAAGACAGCAGTCTGCACAAGCCTTCCCATACGTGTGACATCTGTGCAGAGAGAGCTGAACCAATCCATCCCTGGAACCAATGTACAATTGCTGCTGCAAATCAGGCAAAGCGAATGAATTAGGATCTTTCTCCAAGTAGCCCGGTTAAAAAGTTCCCTTCCTCAGTGCCACACTTGCAGACTTTCAACCTTGTCCCAGATTTTTGAAAAAAATAAGGAGAATTCCTCCTTTACTGTAAGCTGTTTCTCAGGGCTCAGTGTGAACTGGCCATTCCCCACTAATCCCTGATGGAAAGGGGACTGCCGTCCTGGAAAGACACCAGCACTCAACACCCTTACACTTTTGGCTTTGTGTTGCGTCAAAAAAAACAGAAGCAATCTACGGCGAGGAGGGTTCATTAACACATTTAAAAATAAGGGGCTGCATAGCCATGACGTTATGAGTCTGGGAACTAGTGATGACCTTGTGTGAATAAAACATCATCTTCTGCTTCTGATCTTCAAGTAATATGAGGATAATATTACTCCCCTTTCCCCAGTGGGTGAGTGGATTGCTTGTTGAGACAAGGGTGGTCCAAATGCTTGCTGTTGAGCCAGAGCTGGCTCATGCAGCACTTCCAGCTGGCTTGCCACCTTTTTGGAGGGGAGATGGGACCCAGCTGTGCTGTGCGTGCCTGAACAACAAAATACCTCCTGTATTTGGCATGTTCTGCTGGAGCTGCTCCGGCCACCTCCATGGGGACGGAAGGGGTGGCTCTGGTGTCACGCTGCCTCCCGAGCCTGCACGGATCCATCACAGAGCTCGGAGCTGCCCTGAAACCCTTTCCCATAGGGGGAGTGCCAACTGGGACCAGCCCCTGCCAGGAGGGGACCACCCAGATTTAGACAGTGAATTAAGAGGAGGGGGGGCCAGTGTGCAGGCTGTGTGTGCACAACATTCAGCACAATGAGGCCCTGAGCTCTCCTGACTACTAATACATAAAAAATAATAACAATAATAATAATAATAATAATTTATTGCTAGATTGTAAAGAGCCAAGTATTTCTAGTGTCCGGAAAATGAATGTGCATTGACCTCATTCACAAATCCCACAACCATATGACTGAAGATTTGTTTCCATGAATAATTACCAACTTGGGTACACAAATTACTGTTTGTAAGCAAATGTAAATTAGGCAGGGAAACAAGTTCAAACATACCCCTTCTTTCCAGATCCATTTTAAGAGTTACCCATGGAAAGTTTGGCCAATAAGTAACAGGCGCCACCTGAAAATTACAAACTAACTGTTCGGTGTACCATATATCCTGCAGTAATTAAATGAGCTTGTGATTACCTGCTTCTGAGAAATCTCCATAGTCGAGATAAATGAAGGGTGCTAAAAAATAAATTAGGAAAGTGCATTAGTTTACACATTCTCTTTTGTTAATAAAATGAGAACAGACACTAACATACCCAAAAGGTAAATTAAATTACAGATTAATTTATGTGGTTTAAACTAATATTAAAACAAAATAAAAACAAACAAAACACTAAATTCTTGCTTACAAAAATACCTCCCATAATTTTTGTCTGCTACCTACAAGATGACTGGTTTTAATTCTTAGAGTTTGCAGTCTATCCCAACCTGGGGACTGGCAACAAGCCTTTGCATCAAGTTAAGTTCTTATTAAACACTATTTGCAAGGCTTAGATGGCATTTAAGGGATACAAAGGCAGATGTTCTGCACTAGGATGCATTTCACTTCTGTGAAAGACAGTGAATTTTTTGCCGGTGACTGATGTAAGAACAGGACAAAGCTCTGAGTATTATCTATCTCCTAATAGAAGATAATTAATCTAAGCCTACTGTTTAATGTTAATATGGTTCTAGGAAATAAGAGATGTTTTTTCAGCCCCTCACCCCCTTTAATTTTCTGGATTCAAAACCATAGAGGTAAAATAAATGTTACCAATAAAAAAGTGAAGGAATGTCTGCTGACTAGAAAAAAAAATAACCTTTTATTTTGTTTTGTTTTAAATACGATATGGTACATTCGCCCTTGACATTATATTTTAAGAATGCAGCAAATTGGTGCGCATGCTGAAACTCCTGACTACTTGGCAGGCCACTGAGTAATCTTGGTATTTTCTGAGCAATATTTATAATCGGTGTCCGAGACGGTTAGAAGAAGGCATGGAGAACTTTTAAATCAAAGTTTTATCATACACATGACATATCAAAAAGCATTACAAAAATAATTTTTAAATATTCTGTCCTCATGCTTGGAAAACACAGCCTCTAAGACTCAAAATCATTTCTTTAGCATAGACAGAAATTTTGGCTGAGACCTCATACAGCAAATAAGAGAAAGAATATGCGGGAACATAATCAAAACACCAGGGACACAGATAAACTCTAATGAAAAAGCAAGGTGAAAACTTAAGAAGAGCTATATAGGTGAAGGTGAAGCAAAAGAGCTATATAGGTGAAGGTGAAAAGGAAGCAAAGTGAGAATGCAAAGAATGAAGAAGAAACTGCAAAATGGAAAAGAAAATCAGCAGGAAAAGCACATCTCTATTTTCCTACTCTAATGGAATGTCTGTGTAAGCTTCCTCACCAGCAATGAGATTAATCAGAAATTATGCCTGTGCAACAGAAAGGAGTTTTTTTTTAAAAAAAAAAAAAAAAAGTTCTATTTATGAAGAAGTTAATGGTGTTCTCAGGGCTCTGGTGACTTTTCTTCTCAGTCAGAATAACCAAATCAAAATGGCCAAAAACACTGAGTCAACCCACTCCAAAAGATTAAAACACAATGATAAACAAAACTTGCTTTATTTTCTTTCAGTTCTCAATTCCTAAGGTGTTTTATTTTAAAGAACTTCTCCACATCTGTGGATTTTTTTGTTTGTTTGGTTTGTAAATTATAATTATATAAAGAATAATCACAAAGCTGAGACAACTGGAAAATCAGCATTAAAAATACAATAATAATAAATAATTTGTTCTCATAATAAGATTGCAGACTAGAACAAGGCAGGAAAAACGGGACTTTCTATGAGCCTGAAAAATCATGGCCTGTTTGATTTTGTTATTTTTTTCAATTAAGTCACCAAAGAATACTAAGACATTTAAAAATTTACATAGTGTCCCTCTGAAAACTTGAACTAGTTCCAACAAGCAAACAACCAGACAGACAAGGCCAGTTTGGGCCTTAAAGTTCCCTGAATAATAGAAATAGTGTCTGTTAATTCTTACCTTGTATATCTGCAGCTCTTCCAGGACCACCTCCTCCTTAGTCCACTTCTCCTTTGTGATACTCACAACCTTCAGGACTGTGCCTACATCTGAAACAAATGTTCACCAAGTAAACCCCACTGTTACAACTCAGCTACTCCATTTCTTACTTCATACCAACTTTTATATATACATTTTTTAAAATGATGCTGTAAACTTGGGCTAGAAAATAAAATAAATAAAAAATAAATAAAAAATAAAAACTGTGCACTGAAAATAAACCTAATGCATCAAGGATGTAGCCTTCAAATGGCATCTATCCTTACCTGCATCTATTGCTACCGACATAACTCTGTAAAATATGTTTGGTTTTACCATATGGCAGAGCCAACACAATTGTAGATTGTGCTCAACAGGGGTGGTCTAGCACTGCTGCTACACAAATACACACACATACAAACACTCATAAGCACATTCATGATCCCAGCTGGATCTTTCTGCATGTTTCCTTGAGCTGGAATTGGGACCCATCTGACCCTAAACAGACCCAGTTTAGGGGGCCAAACTGGTAGAAACCGATTTTATTTATTTATTTATGTATTTATTTTTTAATAGGATTATTTTTCATCAGCACAACTTCTTAATCAGAAGTAGGGTTCATTTTAATGTGGGAAATTACGTAACGTAAAAAAAATTTTTTTCATTTGTCTTTTCATTTTAGGGAGATTTTTGCACAAAATCTCCATTCAACATTAGAAAAAAATGTTTAAACAGTGCAAAATTTCTTTCTTTATGTTATCTTGAGATTTATTTTTTTTAATATTTTTTTAATTTTCTCTGTTCATTAATTTCAACCTGAATTCTTCATCTGTGAAAAAAAAAAAAAGATTATTTCAGACCATTACACATTGTGAATCTTTCCTGGCCTTGGGGAAAAAAAAAAAAAAAAAAAAAAAAAAAAAAAAACTTTAAAATTGCACACGGAAGTGAGTTGGGTGCTGGAATATTCATTGTGGAAATGACACAGCACAGCTTAGTGCTAAGCATTATCCATCATTTTGAAATAATGGAAAATAATACATTGTAATGGAAAGAATGTGATTTTCTTTGTTTTTCCAAACTGCAGAAGATCATATTACCAATCAAAGTTAATAGTATTTCAGTTTGCCTTATATATTAGACATTGGTTTTGTTTTGGATATAATTTCCAAAGCCTGTGTATGTTAAAAGACCTGCAGCATGGTTGCATGTGCCTGTCTTTCTAAATTCTACAATAACATGGTTACATACATTCAAACACAGAGTAAGTTTCTGATCTGCTGCTAAAAAAAATCTCATAGGTTTTTGGTATACTTGTATTCAGTTTCTTTATGTGCTATTTGAAATTTTATATTTGTGTTTAAATTTTTTTGTTTTTTCCATAGGACAAGTTTAGAAGATAAAATGGAACAAAAACACATGCCTCTGGAGAAGAAAACTCATTTTTAACGAAAGCATGATAAAAAAGTATCTGCATGTTATGGAGTGCCACCTAGTGACTGCATGGTACCTATGAGCGTGGACACCTCCAAACCAAATGAATTACTCTGAAGAGTTAGCACCAGTGGTGGATAGTGACAGGTAACATGGCAATATTCTGGTTGCTGGTCTCTCAGTATAATTTTATTCCCATGAAAGATTTTGTATCAGAGGATAGCAAACATCTAAAGGCATCCTCTGCAATCACTGAAAGAATATCTTGTATATTTTAGCTATAACCCATCTTTTCTTATAGCTTGTTTTACATTATTTTTTCTTCTCTAGAATTGCTAGAAAAGCAAGCTTTAATGGGTACTCTCAAATCTTATGCAGCTCACAGCCTGAATTTGTTCACTTTCATTTGCCAATGACTATATTAAAGATTGCATTCAGAAAGCAACAAGGATTTTCTGTCATCATGGGTAAATTTTATTCCTAGCCTCCCCAGGCAGCCAGGGAGCAAATGCCATATTAATGTTCTTTTCTGTGAAAATGCACTTTTCCGTCTGACACCACTGCACTCTGGTTGTACTGAGTTGTAGGGGAGTCTCACACCTTTTTTGGAAGACAGAGTTATGAAGGGGATTGAGCTGAAAGATATAAATGCACAGAGAGAGGCGCTCTCTGAACTTGTGTATGTGATAGTGCAGCTGGGAACCTCCTGAAGGTTGAGAAAACCCACACATTTTAAAAGGCAGTGTTCTGTGACAATTCACACCTGTCCCCAGATCACTTCAGGGTATGCGTAGCTATCAAACTATATGACTTTAAATTTGCTTATATTCCAGACAAAATGCTGCACAACCCAACAACGAGTAGGATTCGAACAAAGATTTAGTTTCTCCAAAGCTCATGCGCATCCTCAGATAAATCTTTTCCCCTCTGTGTACCTCAGTTTCACCCACAGTGAGATGGGGATAATGGCAATGGCCACCTTAGTAAAGCATTCAGATCTTCTGGTGCAAAGTGCTTTATAAGAGCTATTACAACAGAGGAAACTTCAAACTGTGGATTAAGAACAAGAAATTTCTGTGGAATAAGATGAGGGATTATACTTTAGAAATGTTATTAATAGGGATGATAATAATTCTTAGCATGCCATGCTGTCGGGTGATCTATTCAGTGATTTTGAATTTAATTACTATGGTAAAACCAGAATTTTTCCTTAAGTTATCATAAAAATGTAAATACATACATAATTATTGACAAAAAGACTGCAAAGCAGGTTTCTTCCCTAACAAGTTAGTTTAGCCTCTCTCTTTTCAATCCTGGCTCTCTTGTTTGGAGCTAATCATGTTGCACGGTAATATCACAGAATCACAGAATCGTCTAGGTTGGAAGAGACCTCCAAGATCATCTAGTCCAACCTCTGTCCTAACACTAACAAGTCCTCCACTAAACCATATCACTAAGTTCTAAATCTAAACGTCTTTTAAAGACCTCCAGGGATGGTGACTCAACCACTTCCCTGGGCAGCCCATTCCAATGCCTAACAACCCTTTCAGTAAAGAAGTTCTTCCTAATATCCAACCTAAACCTCCCCTGGTGCAACTTTAGCCCATTCCCCCTCGTCCTGTCACCAGGCACGTGGGAGAATAGACCAACCCCCACCTCTCTACAGCCTCCTTTAAGGTACCTATAGAGAGCGATGAGGTCTCCCTTGAGCCTCCTCTTCTCCAGGCTGAACAACCCCAGCTCCCTCAGCCGCTCCTCGTAAGACTTGTTCTCCAGACCCCACACCAGCTTCGTTGCCCTTCTCTGGGCTCACTTGAGCACCTCAATGTCCTTCTTGTAGCGAGGGGCCCAAAACTGAACACAGTACTCGAGGTGCAGCCTCACCAGAGCTGAGTACAGGGGGACAATCACCTCCCTAGACCTGCTGGCCACACTGCTTCTTATACAAGCCAGGATGCTGTTGGCCTTCTTGGCCACCAGAGCACACTGCTGGCTTATATTCAGCTGCCTATCAACCAGTATTCCCAGGTCCTTCTCGGCCAGGAAGCTTCCCAACCACTCATCTCCCAGCCTGTAGCGCTGCTTGGGGTTGTTGCGCCCCAGATGCAGGACCCGGCACTTGGCCTTGTTGAACTTCATACAGTTGACCTCAGCCCATCGGTCCAGCCTATCCAGATCAAAGATATCAAAGATCCAGATATCTTTAAATTTATTTAAGTGGAATTGTTTCCTTAGGCTCAGTCTGAAATCTTTCTTAGCTTTTCAATGTCACGAGGTGTAATGTTGAAGTACCATGTCACTTTTGATAACAGGAATTACTCCTTTTATTTATTTATTTATTTTTTCCACTTTTAATTGCTTATTGATGTGCTGCCAACAGGAACTGGAGCCACATAACATAAAGACAGGTAGTGAATGACACTTGGAGGGTAGGAAAGTCCAGGTACTCTGATCCTTAACTGGGTTATCACCTAGGGACAAAGAGGCATTAAAATCTTAATCTCAGAAGAAATCTCTTGAGATGACAAATTCATCCAATCTTAGCATTTTTTTTGAAGGCCTGGCACAGAACTGGGGGCATCTAATGGTTCCTGAAGCTGCGTGATTAGGGAAAATATGTTAATCAACAGGTTTATTTGAGACCTGCTGGACTAAAAGCGTTTTAAAGGGTGGGGCTTGTGCAAAATGATAGTGGAAGTCCAGTCATACCTGTTCCTAGGAAAATAACATCATATTGCCCATCCTCTGCCATGACATGATCCACCACAATCTGCGTCAGCCGATAGTCCACGTTGATCCGAGTGAATACTGGTCCTCCCGTCACTGGGTAAACGGATTTGTACATCAGAGGATGGCGTTTTATAAAGCTAATGACTTCATCAGGAAAGTCTCTTGTAGATTTTATGAGTGGATCATAGGTTTTGCTTGGACACTGAAAGAAAAAGAACGACCAAGAAGTTGAGATGAATATTGTGAAAGAAATACCTGAAATCTGCAGGTTTTTCTGCTTATTGGGAAAGACATTCTGTCCATTTTGAAATCTCAAGGGCTCTATCCAGCTCCTCAGCTACCTTGAAAAGCAGAACACTTCCCTAGATGACTAAATAGGAGTGTAAATTTAGTCAATTATTTCTTTACAGTGAAATTTTGGTCTCTGCTCTTTTGTTTTGTATTTATATAAACGCACACCAATTCAAAGAATAGCTGCTAGCACATCAGCTATATCCATTTGTAAGTCACATTTACCAGTTGGATGGTAATTTGACTTACAATTTAGAAAGCTTTGTGATGTTTTGAAAGTGTGGAAGCACACTGGGAAGCTCTGTATTCACTTCCAGCATGTGCTACTCCAGTTCTTCAAAGGGCAGCTTTCTTCCTTATTTCTCTACTCTCACCTCTCCTCTTTTAATTTTTATCTCTCTTCAAAAGTGATTTCCCTTCATCTTCATTTTTCTTTATCCTGCATATTCTCCTTTATCTTTTAAAATCACCTAAAACTTGCTAATTTGTTTCATCTCACTATCTTTTACTGCTACTCAGAATTATAAATCTTCAGTTCCTGTTAGTTATATGCCCACACCTGCACCTACCTACCTATAGATATATGCAAGCTTTGAAGAAAAAACTCCTATAGGTTTTTCTTCTTTCTTAGTCAGAGTTTTGATAACTTAAATTAGAAGTTAGAGGAGAGATGAATTGCTTTTATATGACAGCAAGCAAAAAAAAAAAAAAAAGACAACATTAGAAAATAGATGTTTGATGTTGAATCAAATGCTAATAATTAATATTTATTGCACTAACAAATCTGCAAACACAAACTACTTTAAAACTATGTATAATTTTTGAATTTTATCGCCAAATGTCTTTTAAAACCATGTCCAAAGTCCTTTCTGTTTCTTCATCTAGCAGCGTTCCTAAAGAGAGTAGGAGATATGCCTTAACATCCACACCACTATCACCAGTAATTAGAATACATCATTGTCACTAACATTCAAGCAGTTCATCCAAGACTGTGGTGCACTTTTAACATTTTTTCACATCATACAGTAGAGACAGCAAAATTTAGTTATAAACAATCCACAAATGTAGGAAAATACCTATTTAAAAAAATATTTAGGAACTACTTGTATATAATACTATAATAGATGCCATCAGTAGAGATCACTTTAGAAATTTGGTCTTATTTAAATAAGTCACAGATAAAACCTATATTCTATTAGAAATCGGGTTTTCTATTAAAACACTTGTGAAGCCAGTCAGAAGTCAGGTTGCTCAGCTCTTCTTATCCAAAAGAAGCATTTGGACTCCATTACTTCATTTTTCAAAAGCACTGCTATAAACCAGAAAAGTTCTCATGATGGGATTGGTACATCTGCAAAGAATTTCACCTCCTCATTCCCTGCCCCACTCATGGGAGTATTATCACTTTGGCTATTTTACAAGACAAGGAAATCGAGTCTGGGGTGAAGGAAGAACTGAATGACCTATCATGCAGTCTAGCTCTCCATTTCAAGGCACAGATAGCTATATGCAGTTAAATTTGCTACATGCTGAATAAATAGTTTTACTGTGTGACTTTCAACAGCAAGTCTAGAGTGCCCTCTGCTGTCTAATTAGGATAATCGCAAGCATTTAAAATGCAGGACCTATTTATTCACTGATTGAAGACTTTCTTCTTTTAGCATTTCCTTCAGCAAAATCACAGAATACTTCATCTGTGCATAGAAGAGGAGAGAAGAATAAAGTACAAAAAGAAACGAGAGGGATATAAGCAGAAATACTGTTGCCAGCTCCCTGCTCTGGTGTGATCAGAGATGGGTGGCTGCTCCTCTTACTGAGGCTGAGCTTTTGTCTTATGGGTGCAGCGAGCCAGAAGTTGGTGAGAGCCCCACCAGCATGCACCCACATTTGACTAAGGCTTGATTTCTCTTGGGAATTACTCCCAGAGCTACTGTGGAAGAAGGCCGCTAACAAGTGCTTTAATCATGCTAATTTTTCTAGACTGAAATACCCTGTATATGGCCTGTAAACAGAGGCCACAACTTTTTGGTGAACTGAACATCCTACACTTCACATTTATTTTTCTTGTAATAAAAGCAGATTCTCCAGATGCCAGATGATCCCTGCAGCTCATTATTTCTCAGAAGTGACTTTTCTTACTCTTCTACATAGCTGAAACTCTTGTTCAGGCTGACAGCTTGGCTGCTACAGCATCCTTTTCTCTGGTTTTGAACAATGTTGTCTCTTCCTTTTCAGGTCCAGACCACTGCTAATGTGAACACCCCACCCTCCACCCCCCCTTAGATATCTCCACAGGATATTCTGTTTACTGATGGTTTAGCCCCCACCTCTGTTAGGCCCATAACCCTACCTCGTCAACCACCTTCCAATCTCTCCCTTCCATGCTTTTCCAGGTGAGCCCTGGAATATTTGCTTTCAGGGCCAATCGTGTTGGTGACCCATCATCTCTCATGCCCATCTGATTTCCTTCCCATGGCTGTCCTTATCTCATTGTCATCCCTTGCTTTAAATTTAGTCTCTAATTTGAATCTGAGAAAGCTTCTCTTTTGAAGCTGGAGACACCTAGATGTGTTACTGTGGTGGTACTAATCATGAATACTAATAAGATGAGCTGGAAACACTATTCCAGTGTTACATTGTAATGACACATTTTTATATATAAATGCACATTTTTACATATGAACTGCCAATTTCTGCTTTTTTAACACTAAGTAATCCCTTTATTTCCTGCCAGATGGAGCCATAACATAGCCTGCGAAGAAAGCAATGTGATGAAATAATGTTTTTTGTAGTGTGCTGGAAAAAAGTTAAGATTTGTCATGAAGTTGCAGTACAATCCTTCAGAACTAATTTCTACAAAAACTTTAGATTGCATTCCCACATCTCCAGCTTGACATGTATTCTATCTATGGTGCCAGTTAAGGTCTTGCTATTAGGATTTGTTCCAATATGTAAAGTTTGATATTATCCAAAACATTCACATTAAGAACAATACATACAGTGCCAAGAGCTGAGCCTGTCCCTCCTCCATTGCTGGCGAACTGCCTTCTCACAGCCATGCAACTTCAGCTACCAGCAGCAAAGCTGTCCCCACAGGCTCAGGGCCAGCCTGGAACATTCCCTTCCTTGGGTTTCCACTGCCCGCTCTCTGTCTGGGCTGTGGGATGCACACAACACACTCTGGGGCAGCAGGGGAGAGCTCAGCAGAAGTGTTGGTTTTACTGAAATGGGAGTCTAGACAGGAATAGTGCTTAGGCTCCTGAATCATCTAATAGCTTTTGTAAATTTCTCCATAGTCAATAAGTCTACGAATTAAGATATGATCCATCACATATTCAGACATTTTTCTCAATATACGATTTAAAGTATGTCTGTGAATGAACTGACAAGAGAACAAAAATAGATTTGCATTATTGTACTCTGATACTTGCTCAAAGGACATTCCTTGCAAACCCAGTTTAATACAGGTAGAAAAGAAGAAAAAGAGGAAAATCCTACTGAAAAAAAAAAAAAAAAAGTTCATTTAGAAATATATGTTGCAGTGAGTTATCCCTAGGGGTTTTATGCTAGCTTTTCCATAAGAAATTCACTCTCTGAGTAGAATTTCCCTTGTTCTGTTTTCTGCTGTGCTTTCAGAAATTAAAGGCTTTGCAAGGTTATACCTTTAAGGTGGGCTGTAGTTAGCTTGGTTTTTGAAGACAGCAATATCAGTTTAATATATCACAAAGAAATACATGATTTTGTATTATGCAGCAAAAGAGACAAAAATAAGGGTGTGACGGAAAAGAAAGAAAAGAAAGAAGAAAATAACAGAAAAGAACAGAAAAGAACAGAACAGAAGAAAGGGGAAGGGGAAGGGGAAGGGGAACGGGAAGGAAATGACATTTTGCTTATGCCAGCCCTATTGATTTTAAAAGTATATTTATCTTTGCAGGGGCTGAATCAAAGTTTTTTGGAATCAATACAAAGAAACCCATGTTCTTTATCCACCTTTACATCAATTTACTCTATGTAGAACCGGAAAGAAATTCATTATTCTTTGCATTCCCAACCACGCAGTAATTCACTTTCCCCCTCATTGAGTACTAGAGGTTGATTTCCCTTACATGTACATTTTCTGTGGTTCATACTATCACCCACTAACTCTGAGTTACAGATCACATCTTATGGAACTTTGCCGATCGCTCACCTGTTCATAGCTCAATCTCAGAAGTCCATTTCTATTTAAAAAAAAAAAAAAAAAAAAAAAAAGAGTAGACCCACAGGTCTTAAAAATGTCCTAAATTTTTGCCAAAAAATTATCAACAGAGGAAGATGAGAACAATGACATCACTTACTAAAAACACTAGGATAAAATGTCTACCAATATGGAACTATAAAGCTGTTGAAGTATTACCAAAGACTTAAACCCTACCATGTATAATATAGGGAAATCTTTGCCAGTTTGCAGAGCTAATTTAGTAGAAACAAGAACTAAGGGTCTGATCCAAGGATCCACTTGAGTCAATAGGAACTTTTCCAATTATTTCAGTAGGCTTTGGATCCCATCCTAAGACAGCATGACCACCAGGAGCAGCTGGGCAGGTGTAACCCTGTTATGCTTGGCCAAGGGAGCTATTTCCAGAGGCATCACTAACTGTGGCATGATGGATGGAACAAGGGAATGAAAAATTCATTTGGGCCACCCTTTGGCAAAGTCCTCGGGCAGCTGTTTGAAGCTGTGTCCACCCATCATTACAGAACAATTCCTGTAGGTTTATGCTTCCTTTCATAGCAATCAATAGGATGCACAGAGATAAAGGCTTTATGGCCAAGTAGGTGAGTGAAGCAGCCTTTCACCTCTGAAAATGTGAGTTCATATCCTGGTGTATGTCACATGTGATAATGATATCAGTGTTCTCTGCCCAGTTCACATTTATTCACATCAGCAACACCAGATGCTGTTTCAGACATGTGACATCTTCCACTGGAGACAATAAGATATTTGCATTTATATCAAATGTCACAGGAATACACTGCCAGGGTTGTTTCATGTGGACTGCAAGAGAGTCTGACTCCATAAAAGTTCTGAGTACCATCATTGTGCTATCTCATCGGCTTCTGCTTTTGCAACAGACATGGGATTCATCTCACCTGACCTAAATTATCTTGGCTGTGTTTGAACTGCAGAAAGGAGGTGACTGTCTCTTTCCTTCTGATAGAGAAGTCTACACAACTAGCTCAAATTAGATATTTTTCTTTTAGATAGATGAAGTCAAGAAAAAATAAATTAGTAAAATTAGTACTGCTAGATAGGAATCTTGCAGGAAATATATTCACCATGTAATTTATTCTTCAAAGTTGCTTAGGTGTTCACTGTCACAAATGGTATCTTTATCTAAATGTACATGTTCAGAAATGAAAAATAAAAGACAAAAACAAGCCTCCAAAACAGAAACAGAGTTAGAATTGTTAAGAACATCTCTATTCAAACATTGTATAAACTGCCATATGAACTTTTAAAGAATCAATTCAGTAGTAACTTAAAGCCTTTCCAGTGCCTTCAGTATGAGCTCACTTTGACCCTAATCAACCTGGACCAAGTCCTAAGCCCAGGTGATCTGCAAAAATACCCTTTTATTCCCTCATCTTTTATTTGTATCCAAATGCAATCATGAAGTGGTAAATTAAGGCTAATCTTTCTCAAGTAAAAGCAAGTAGGCTCTAAGTTAGCAATACTGCACATCTCTCTCTCTTTTTCTCTTTTTTTTTTTTTTTTCTCCTCTCATCTTATTAAATTTACAACTTAGTAGAGTGCTGGATGTGTAGATCTCACACAATACTAAGATGTATGGTGTGACTGTGTTAACATTATATGAGAACCCTGGCCAAGATTTTTAAAAGCTGGTGCCAGAAGTTAGGCTCCTAAATAAACATCCAATTTGCCAAAATGCATAGTGCTTTACACCAGCCAGTGAAGTCAGTAAGAGCTGCTGGATCTAACACCTATTAAAACTGTGACAATTATTTGGGAATCTAGATTTAAGGTATGTAAAAAAAAAAAAAAAATCCTTTTCATTTAATTATGTATCTTTAATTCAGCAGTGTTGTTGTCTGCTGACCATTTTAAAACAGAATGATGCTCCCTGTGAACTACAAGAGTTTCAATTTCAAGCACGTCAAAAACCCCATTTTAAACGAGACTTGTCACATTTACCCTTAGACCCACTTAACAATGAGATTCAAACACACATAGGTTAGGTGCACAACAGGGACTTCATAACAGTGACTGAAGTAGGCATCTGCTGGGGAGATTTTTCAATTCCAGGCTGGAAACTTTCATGCTTTTCACAAGCAGAACTAAGCACCATACCAGTAAGACACTCTCTTGGGATCATCTCAAGTAGCCAGTGTGAAACATAAAGGAATGGAATACTTCTTAAATCTCTCCCATTTGGGGGAATTAGATGCCTTAGCCTGGGCTTCCCTTCTGGTGGAGGTGTCCATTTGTTCTAGACACATGGACCAGAGCCATTCTGGGAGCTCCCCCCTCCTTCCTGTTTGAAAGTGTTTTCACTTTTCATGGGATAATTAGGTCTCAGCTTAGCCAAGAGTAGAAAGAATATTGCTCGGATGTTAACCAGGAATGGAGAAGATCTGTTTTCCACTGAAAAGCTCTCTATTTTATATTATATGCAGCAGGAAGTAGAGAACCAGACCCTCCCTCAGAGGGAATGTACTAACTGCAGCCAGGCGCTAATACTGACACTGTCCTTTTTGCTTATGATCTCAGCTAATTAATGTTTAACTACAAAGGAGTTAATATGGCCATATAATCAGCATTCTCCTGCAGTGCAACGTAGAGCCTTCCAGACTCCAAATGAGTTCTGTTATCAGTGAACCATCAAGCAAAAAGCAGAGAACAGGAGAAATACCTTCAGCTAGTCACTTCTGTGTTAAAAGAGGATCCTCCACCCACCCAACAAATTGAATTTTATGTGCATATAAGTTTAATGAGAAATGCAGAGTCTGAGGAATGAGCCACTGAGATGTAGCACTGAGGAACTGGTATGATGCCCAGAAGAACCTTAGAATATTGGGTACTTATAGTTTAGGATATTCTGTGATTTAGATGGCAGCCAAGAGATGACTCCTGGGGCTTAAGCATTTATGTGCTGCTGGAGACTCAGCACTAATCCATTCTGGAGAAGGAACTTGAGTTCCTGAGTGTCATAAAGACTGTGTGGCTTTTTCTCTGTAGTCTGATCAGAGCTTCACAAAACATTTTGCATTTGGACATTCCCCTCTAAAACTTTAGTGTTTCTCTAGAGGATGGACGTAATGCGCCTGTCCATCCTGTAAAGATGTTCACAACAGCCTTGCAGCTTAAGCCTGAAAGAAGACAGGGGAGAGGAGATTGAGTCAGGTTCTGCTGGACACAGAAACAGCCAAAATTTTAAATGAAATCAACATCTAATCTCACTCCATCCCCCTAAATATGCACAAAATAAATAAATAAATGAATAAATAAATAATAATCCCTAACATTATTTTTGTTTATTTATTTATTTTTATTTTTAGCTAGAGACTGTATTCCACTCGATGTATGGGGTTTGTTCTAATGTTTGTCTTGAACTCCTTGTATTGCTTTTCCATTTAACACACCTGTGTTGCTGATAGCAAAGGCTGACATAAGAGAACATTAATGTGAGGTTAACCATCTGAGACCAGCTAGGTGAGTGAACTTGACTTTGTAGGTGGCACTTTGCAATTTTCTGCCGACCTCAGCACACTGGAAAGGTGACTGGGTTCACAGCCTTTTGAAAGGCTGCTATGAATTGAGAAGTGATTCATGTTTGGGGGGAACATGTTGGTATGTAGGAGGAGGTGGAGGAGGCTTTCTCAGGAAAATAAACCTATAAAGTGAAACATTTCACATAATTAAGCAGCCCCATTTACAGTGGTGAGATCAAAGGAGAGAGGAATTGGAGAAGCAAAGAATGCAGTCTATCCCATAAAAGATCAGGTGAAAGAGAAAGATAAGTCTAAAAATAACAAAGGAAACCTGTGCAACCCTCAGTGTTTTATGAACATGCTTATTAAAGCAGGAAAATTAACCAGACGTGAGGACAGGGGGAGGCTTTTGGCAGACAGTATTTCTCTGTGGCTCAGCCAAGTCCCAATGGGATGGACACCACATCTTGATGGGCCTTTGCGCTGGATTAGCAGAAGAAATAAAGGGATTTCACTAAAGAAAGGAAGAAAAAGCAACTGAGAAAGACAAGAAAAATTGAGGAAGATCACAGAAAGATCTGAGGGTGAAGGAACTTATTTTTTAAAAAAGAGAGAACAACAAAGAATACAGAAGCTCAGAAGCATATATTGGTATTCAGATCTGGAGTGGAAAGAGGTGAGATATAACACCACAAATGGAGAAAAGCAATAGCTTCTGTACTGGGCTGCTTCTTGTAGCTAAGTCAGTTAAACTGCAAGATTCTTACTTTGCTGATCCAGAAATCTAGATCCATTGTACTCAGTCTTGCCTTGAATAGCAATTAAATACCTAGGCACTATGACATACCAGACTATGTGTTAATCTGCATCTTTAAACACTGATGTTCCTCCCAAAATCTGGTCTTGGTACAGTAGTTACAGTTATATAAATAGGCTAGAACCGCTGTTTTCTTCTAATTCACTGAAAATCTTATTTAAAAGTTTGAACATCTTCTGTGATTACTAGGAGGGTGTTATGAAAACTCTGGTTCAGAACACAGAACACATTTTAAAGAAAGTCCTTGATGATTTCTTTATCAAAGGATAATTTCCTGGGTGAAACCCTGAAAGACTGGAAGAAAACTGGACTTGTTATTTGGGGACAGCTGCAGATATGCAAGTCCAATTTTGAGGCATCTAAAGAAGAAAAAGCAAAAGCTTTCTTGGTTTTCAAATAGCCCTTTGTACCAGGCTGCCAGCTGCTTGATTCTTTTCTCTCTCTCTCTCTTTTTTTTTTTCTTCTTCCAAACTGAAATAGATTTCAAGCCTTACTTCCATTTAATTTTCACCATTTCCACTTGCTCTTTAACGCTGCTGGGAGAAATTGAAGTAGAATTGCTGCATGCTTTGCAGCATCTGATCACAAGTCAGCCTGGCCAGGGTCTCGCAGGACGCCAGAGGGCAGGCAGACCCCACTGCATCACCCTCATGATGCTCAGCATTGCCAAGGCATGATGTCATGGTCATGCTGGGAGTTTATCTCCAACACAAATTGACACAGGAAGCATTTTGTCAAAATTTCAGTATCAAAGTGGTCACAGCCTCTATAGTGAACAGCTTTATTTACTTAGGAGATAAAGGCAGCTGAGCAAAAAGTTAAGTTAGGGTAAGCAGTCCCTAGCTTCTGTGTAAATGCTGAAAAGGAAGTCAATGCCTCTTGCAAAGCCAAACATCAAAGGAAATGCATTTCCTAGTACTGCCATTTTTAGACTTTGCCAAAACTTAAAATATTAGAAATATAAAATAGGGCAGTTTTGGCTATGCTAAGCTTTATGCAACACTTAAGTAGAGCTTAAATTTCAAAAATGCTCTAGTAACTCTAAAAACTGGACAGATTATCCCTCTTTGGTTTTGTTCTGCTCATTCCTGAATCACCCCATAGTTGGCAAGAAATGGTGAAATTAATCTTTATAGAAGAACATTTCAGCATACAGACACACTGCAGCATTCTGTGGGCATGTAATGTGCTGCTTCTTTTCCTTGCCTTTGAGCACTGCGCTGCCCTTTCAGATCCCACTCTAAATCTGCTCAGATCCAGAAGTCTGGAGTACTCCACTTCAGGATGAGAGCATGGCGTGAATCCACCTCTTATTTGGGTACGCTATCTTAAACTACCAAGCCTGAAGTATGTTGTAATCCAAGCCTATTCCAGCTCAGTAAGACTAATGATAAATAAGTATGCAGCAATATGTTTACCTTATCTACACAGTAAATATTACAGATATCTCTTTTCAGAGAACTTTCTTCAGTAAAATCCACTTCCCTTCTCAGCTCCTGGTCAGACAAACTCCTACAGAAATCCACTGGGTACAGAGTTCCTAAGGATTTTTACGAGACCATTTTCTCACAGCCGTTATCAGGTGTTTAAAGGAAGCAGTTAGAGAGTTAAGGGGCTGCTCATGGAAAATATCCATTTACATTAAACTTTCCAACTTTTAAAATACTTTTGAGCGTGGATATTCAAATCAGCGATAAAGATCAGCATTGACATGCTTCAGCATGACATGTTTCCTTCCTTGCGAATCCCAGCTCAACCATGTGATGGCTAATACACTCAAAAATGCAATGAGCTTATGACCCGTCTATCTGTGCAGAGTGTTCATCCTTATGGGGCACTGCGAGGTTTTCAAGAGAGTTATTTTAATCTCTTTAGATACCATGGGACCAGCTATTGTTCTCACTGGCACCATTTTTGTACTTAAAACTAAACACATCTGCACTTCTTAACCAGTAATGGAGTTGCGCATGCTAAAATAATAATAATAAAATAATTAAATGTAATCTTCTTTTCTGGGGCCACCATATATTCTGCATGAGAGAGAGATGTGTAAGCCTGCGGTGTCTAAATTAGGAGCTTATTTGCTCCAGCAGCGCAGATCTTAGGCTGGAGCTTCCTTACTCTTTATGGAAAGCCTTCCTTCCCTACTCGCCTGCAGCTCTGAGAGGAGATAATCAGAGCACATGGCATGACCTGCTGAAGCTAAGGATGACCAAGTGCAACAGGGAGCAAGGGAATGGACCAATCAGTTGGATCCACTGGAAGGATGATGAAGAAAACACAAAGATACAAGAAATGGTGTGAAAAAAAGAGGTAAATAAGCAAGATAATATGGCTTGAAGCAACGGTTACACCAATGCAGATGTCAGAGAAATAGTGTAGAGACAACCAGGTGGCTTCTAGGCAAGGTACAAGCAGCAGTCCAACCTCAGTAGCTCAGCATTTGGCTAGATTTATGCAGCTCCCTACTGCTAGTTCAATGAATACCAGACCAAGATAATGTAAAGCTGTCCTGGACAGTACCTGTCATATTCTCAAATCACTTCTCTTTTACAGTAATTGTAACAAGAGTTGCTCAAAGTTTTGCTGATGTTTTAAAAGTAAATGCATTTTTTTAGACATATCCTTTTCCTCCTCAGCTGTAACATAGGTCCATGCTTTTCCACATTTAATATCAAGACAGAAGTACAGAAATTCTTTACTAGTATTCTTTCAACATTTTTGACCTGATTGTTACATCTCAAGTCTAACAGATCTGTATTTAGATTTTTCCAGATATTAAACTTCACTTTTCTTCCTATTACTTGTCTTCCGTCACACAAAATCTGTAGCAACTAACTCTTTATTTTATTTCAACACACAACACATGCGCAAACACACATAATAGAATCAATGACCATATCTCAAGGAATGTGATTTTAACAAACACAAAGTTAACAGAAATACAAAACTCCAAATAAAATACCCCATCATAATTTAATCCTCCATAAAGAAATGTTTTTGGCTTTTTATAAAGTGTTGGTGCCTCAGAGGTGATCCCAACAGATGGAAATTCAGCTGGACAGTAAGAGACCACAATAGGAGACAATCAGGAAATAGACAATCTGGACACAATCTCAGAGAAATGGAAAATGTATATTTATATATATAAACAGAAAAAGGGTAGGTAGAAGTCTGAGCTCTCAACAGAAGAGAAAGGGTTGTGAGGATAATTTGAAACATCCTGAGTGGAAAATATAAATTGACAGTCCATGGAGGGGAGAAAAGTATGATTGCCTTTGAGTAAAAATAGAAGTATGTAATTAAGGAGACACTTACTGTACCAGGTCTGGGATATGGGATACGACCTTCATACTGCACCCATCGATGATCCACACTCTCTTTGTGAGCATAGGGACCATTGAAAACAGCTCTGATATCTGCCATGCTGTACACACAAACTGCAGAGCCCTTGAAGACGGAGCTGCAAAAAGAAGACAGACTGATAAGCACATCTTCAGTGCACACCTCATCCAGTGAATTCATTAATTCCACTGAGTGAGATGGGTTTTCGATCAATCCTGCACCTGAGAGCTGATATAAATGGTGCTAAATAACAGACAATGTGGACAGGTCTGATAAGTACAGAAATTTAATGTCACTGTCATTACAGTGTAAAGCTTTGCTCAGGTGAAACCTGAACTTAGCCTTTCCGATCACCTCATAGACTGTCATTTTTTCTAGTGTTCAGCAGGTTCCAGATACCATTTATTAACTATTAAGTTTAGAATTTTCTACAGATGAGGGACATTAAATTATGTTCACTTCCGTAAGTCTGTATTTTAATGATAACACAGGTGACGTGCCTGAGAATTAAAATCGCATTTACCAGATAATCAAAGAGTTAGAAATAAACATTTATTGCTTTTTTATTATTATTATTTTTTTCCTATGTACTTTTCTATAAATAAATAAATAAATAAATAAGAACTCACTTTCCCAAAGAACACCATCCCGGGTTGTTGAGTGGCATGTATTTCAGCTACTTCATGTGCTATGTCATTAATTGTGCTACATTCAATTCAATTCTAAATATTTTTTTGTGATTATATATTCTATGGAGCCACAGTAGTGGCTGCTTCTTAGTTAAGGAGTGTCTTGGCAATTTTTCTTTGTAATTGCACTGTGCAGTATATTACTTATCCTTATTATTTACACTTAATTCAAATGTTACAGAAACAAAATAATAATTTCCTTCCTGACAATATTACATAAAGCACCTCAATAAAATAAACAGCTGAGAGATTCATTAAATAATTAATCTATCCCCAATTAAGGTCTTCTGCATTTGTTTCCAGAGGTAAACATGTTCCTAATACATACCTTGTTGTAGTGAAGACTCCATATACAAGAGGGTTTCTCTCATCTCTGGTAGAAAGCAGGAATATATCTTCTGTAATGGGAGCATATTTATTTATTTTTTATTAAACATCCATTGAACATTTCTACATTTATCAGTTATAATTTGAAGATTTGTAAAAATATAACAAATATTTTTGTCTAATTTCTGCCATGCGAATTTGTACTAATATTCTGACATTTGCCCATTTGCAGGTAGTGTGTTTTTTATATAGAATTATAATATTATTATAATAAATAATATACTTTCCAACTTGGGGAACTACTTGGAAATTTAGTAAAATCAGAATTAGATGTGGTACTTCTCTAAAAAGAAAAACAAAAATGACCAACCAACAAACAAATAAACAAACAAAACCAAGCAAAGCTGATGACAAAATAAGCCATTAAAGATAACTCAACTTACGCAGCTCATCAAAATGTGTGTCTGCTCCTTCAGGACCAGGTATTGAGCACACAAGCCTGGCTTTCAGAAAAGTAGTCCACTTGTTTATTAGGCTCCGTTGACCTCCCATATCATTCTAGTAAAAAGAAAATGAAAAGACTAAATTACTAAAAAGATAAGAGCAGTTCTAACACATGATATGAAGTGCAGGACAACCTTTTTATAAGTAGCTAGAGTAGTCACTTCTCAGCTCAGCAATGAGCAATTAAAAACTCCTAATTATACCCAAATCTGTTTGCAATGTTCTCAGAACAGCTCCACAGCTGGAATGCTGTGAAGCATATGTCATATCATGTGATTTCTTGTTCTCTGTAATGCTAATTTTTGCAATCAATGGTTCTTCAAGAATTGTTTACACACTCAAAAATAATACAGAACATTCTGGATAGATTTAAAAAAGAAAAAAGGAAAGGAAAGGAAAGGAAAGGAAAGGAAAGGAAGGGAGCGGAGCGGAAAGGAAGGAAAGGAAAGGAAGGGAAGGGAAGGGAAGGGAAGGGAAGGGAAGGGAAGGGAAGGGAAGGGAAGGGAAGGGAAGGGAAGGGAAGGGAAGGGAAGGGAAGGGAAGGGAAGGGAAGGGAAGGGAAGGGAAGGGAAGGGAAGGGAAGGGAAGGGAAGGGAAGGGAAGGGAAGGAAGGGAAGGAAAGGAAAGGATATATTCATCACCTGTTCCTCTGTTCCAGAGATGTAAGTACTGTGTTGTTTTGTTTATATAGTACACAGATATATGCATTCCAGGGAAAAACAGTCATATTATTTCAATAATCTTTGTTATGGAAACATCATTTCTTCCTCCACAGAAAGGATTTTTTTTTTAAATCTCTTTTACTATAGGTTTCCAAGATATGAGCACACTTGCCCAAATTCCCTTTAGCTAACAGAGAAAGAAAAACATCATAGAGGGTCACTTGAAAACTGAATTATCCTTCTGAAGAGTAGGTGTCCTTCTATTGATCCTATGATCCCACATGCTTCAGTTATGTAGGTGAAAGGATACACTAAAGGTATACTAATTCCATTTAGCTACATTTAAGAAATTAATATATTTCTAAAATATTTAGACATTTTCCATTTTTTTTCTTTGAGGGAAATGGAATACTATGACAGAAATTGTTCAAAATAATGAGCATTATGAGAAGGAATATGAAAAAAAAATGTAGTAATAGACTGTTAGGAAAGAAAAAAAAAGGAGTTGAGTGGGAGGAGTGGCACTTAGAAGAATGTTTTAAATTATAGGAAGCTCAATTTAAGTGTCTGTTTAAGAGCTTTTCTTCTTCCACTGAGCGTATGAAGAATGTATTGAATGACATTTATCTGTCCTCTTTGGCTCCATATAACTGATGTATTTAGGTTCTACAGTGCTATTTATGCCCCAGGTTTTTCAAAATGACATCTTTAAGGACAATGCTACTCCAGCAGGCACCATGAATTCAATCCTTTAAGAGAAATGTTCTTATCACCAACAGTAGTCTCTTAGCTGTAGGAGATGCCTTTTTATTTTCATTTACAAACTTTGAAGCTTATTGGGCCTGTGCTGTAAAATTAAGCACGACAAATTTAGTCATAAATATTCGTCCCCTCTGGATTTATTAGGAGAAATCTTTCTCTTCTTTCTTTCTTTCTTTCCTTCTTTCCTTATCTTCCTTCTCTTCCTTCCTCTCTCTCTCTCTTTCTCTTTGTAACTATAAGGGTATTATGCAGTATTTCCAAGGACTGTATTTGGCCCTTCAGGGCTGTATCATAAATATTAAAGGCATTCAGAAAGATGGTTTAATGTGCTGAAATTCACCTCACAAGGAGTAACACTTCTCTAGTAATGTACTTCCTTTCCAGCTTCCCTTTTCATGCATTTGCTACTTTTAAATAGGTTAGCTCAGCTGGAAATTATTCTTGTTAATCTATCGCCTTTGGAACTCATGTTCTTACAAGAATTGCTACCTCCCCTCTTGATTTCCTGAAGTCCTGCCAAGCCTGGAGCTTTGCATCTAGCCAACAGATTTATTACAAAGGTGTCAAAATTAGCAGCCTTAAGCCAATAGGAAAAATAAGCTCTGCATGTGTGTGTTCTGTTCAAAGGCATGACAGATAAACTTTGTGGACTAATTAAAACCAAACAATTATGAAGATGCAAGAAAGAATCTTAAAAACCAAAATGCTTTAAGCTTTTTCTTCCTCTGGCAATTCAGATTAGCTAAGCAATTCTCGTATTGCAGGGCATCCACTTAGGTTTCTGGTGGATGGGGAACAGCATCACTAGCTCCTGAGATGTCTCTAAAAGCCTGGCTAGGATCAAGAACAGAGGAGGAAGCAAGATATGATGAGGCTGCAGTGGGGAAAAAAAAAAAAAAAAAAAAAAAGTTGTCTTGCTCAGGCTCCTGCCATTGCAGGAGTTGAGCTCCTGCAAGAGATTGGAAAATACATACTTGTATTTTACCACCCTTAAGCTGTGATCCAACAGAACATTTTTGTAAATGCTTATTTTAAATGTATCAGTAGTTCCACTGAGTTCCTAGAGAGTAGTGTGAACCAAATCCTGTTCTTGAAGGAAGCAGTTTTAGCAAGTGCTATGTGCTTTAAAGTATAAGATTCCACTGAGTATAAGATATATCCGTATTTCCTCACTCTCAAGCCAGGACGTGATGTTAACCATGTTACTTGAATTTAAAAGACATTAGTACAGACATTCACGAAGTGTGCCTTAAGTTTGAAGGATAGATCCAAATGGTGCCAATAATACTGTACTATATACAAAGGAGCAAGGGGAATTCAATGACCAGCCAGCACTTCATGATTTACTAAGTTTTTCTGAGGTCAGAGTGTTAAAAAAAATCATGCTGCAGAAATCAGAGACACAAAGGACCTTTCAGTGGTTTAAAAATTTGTACTTGTACTGACATACCCACCAACATGCTTCTTCCTACTGCTTTTGCTGAATATAGCAAAATGAACATTTTCTTAGAAATTTTTCCTTTTTTTAAATTTTGTTATTTTTTTAGTTTGATTTACAGTCATATAATACTCTTCAACTCTTTGTGTCATCTCTGAATAATGCAGCGTCTTTGTTTTCCTAAAATGTGTTCAAGATTCACTGGTGGATAAGTGCAGGAATTGCCAAAGGCTGTGGCAGTTTTATCTACAGGTGGTGTTAGCTCAGCTCAAAGCACAGGGTTCAAAACCTATTAACAATTTAGGCATATTTGTGCTCCTGGGCTCTCAAGTAGCAGTTGTCTGAGAAATCTCTGAACATCTCTATGCTTTGAAGAAGGTGTCCCCCTCCTTTCCTAACAATATTTTATGGTTCATATTAGGTCAGACTATGAGATATGTCTCAAAGCTTCAGCTGCTGGAGAACATGCGATTATTCACCTTCAGACCACATTAGTACGAACTCATTAGCTTTGAATCATATCTGCCTACTCTGCTACAGATTCCTTGGACCATCATAGTTCATTATTATTGGCCTCTGAAAGGTTGGACAGAAGACATACAGCCTGAAAATCTGTTTGAGACTGGGTTGGTACAAAATGAAGACAATAGTTAATGTTCAAATACTGCAAGCTGGTTGTAAAGTATGGTATTTATATAATAAGATGTACCGGCTGGATAGTCAGTAGATAAGAAAAACTGGATAGAGAGCAAATCACCAAAGCAGAGACCAGTCAATGCATAAGTGTCCAGGAACAGGGTTTCAGCACAAAGTTTCCACATCCTAAATGACTGCTGGACCTCTTTACACCAAGCAAGGACTGGCCTCAACAATGACAGAAATGTGTGTTAAATTTGATTCATTGAAATTATTTCGGCCAAGAGATACTGATACTGAAGACAAAGAACAGTAAATATTTTAGGCAGATGAGACAAGACAAGAAAAATTTAAGTGCTGAGAGAAGGGGAAGGCAGAATGAACACGACCTTCATTCCCAAAACATTACTAATCTCCTTGTAACAGATGAGCAGCCACAAGTATCTGAAATTTTATCTCCAAAAATATCACTTCTAAGCACACTGGATTAGCAGTGTTTACTATAAACTTTGTTACATTACAGATGAAGGCACTTAGGACTGCATATTTCTTTTTGAATATAAATAAAGGTTTAATTAGCACTTACTGCTTCGTAATCTCACAAACTGCAACAGATACCAACACTTCCGTCTGAAATACCTTCTTTTTAACAGGAAGAAGTGCCTGTAAAATCTCAGTTGCTGGTGTTTGCATGAGTTAGAGATTTAGATAATTGCCAACTAGAAGGTGGGCAGTTCAATCTGTCATGTGTTGAGGAAAGAATACCAAAAAGAACAAAAAGACCTAAACACAGAAATTATCTACAAAAGTGGGGAAGTAATCCAATGTGATTTTAATTGAAATAAATTAAAAATAAATTAAATATGTATTTTTAATTAAAAATACTTTTATTCTACAGAAATCTTCAAATTTTATCCTTTTGTTATGAGTTTGTTCTAAACAAACAAAAAAACAAACAAACAAAAAAACAATTACTACCAAGCTATTGTAAGAATTTAAATATTTAATGCACAACTTCAATGAACCCAGGTTCGCATGTAAATATATGGTTTTCTGAAAGCAATAAAGAATGTTGTTTAAATAATAATGCAAAATAATGCAAAATTTGTGAAGTAAAATAAGGTCGTATCAAATGTCTTCCTTTGGAGACTTCTATGCAAATCTCAACTTTGTGGCCTGTAATTTATGTACAGAAGAACAAAACAACTTGCTTTTCAAAAACTCTGATTTGTGATAAGTTACCAGCTTATTGTGAAAATAAAAAATATCAGACTATTGTCAATGAACAAATGATTTAAAAATCCACTTAAAAACTTTTGGTTGCTCCTATTTTCTGTTCTATTTTATCTTATATATAATATAAATGTAGCTTCATTGAAATGCACAAATAACTGTGTTGGCAGGAAAACAGATGGCAGCAAAGCTAAAGAACATCTGCATCATTGGGGTTTAAATCTCTTATTTGTTTGTGAGTAACAGTGACAAATTGAACATTAGAAAAAAAGTGCAGTTTTCTGAAAATCAATCAACATCAAAGATGTCAAACACTGTGATTCATAAAACTTTAAAGACAGTAATTATCCTGAATAGTCATCTAAAAAAAAAAAAAAAAAAAAAAAAAAAGAAAAGAAAGACAATGAGTGGAATTTCTAGAAGCAGGTTATTAATTAGAGCCAGTGGCAAGATGTGCAAAAGGACCATCCAAAGTGAATTCCTGGCCTCAGTAAAAGGAAATATTGGAGAAAAGAGGGAAAAAGTGCTGAAACTGCAAAAGACCCTGGAGCCCTTCCCTTTTGGGCAGTCTAGCTAAGTTACAAAGCCACCAGAAAAAAATGCATTGCCCAGCAGCAAAATCGTACATTATGGGGAGGAGGGGAGGCGGGGGGGACATAAACAAGAAAAAATACACTTCTAGAAGACTTCAATTATGTTTATAAACAGTGAAACAGTCAACAGTCTTATCAGTGGACTTCTGTCTTCAAATTGTTAGTTTTTTTTTTTTTTTTTTTAATTATTAGGTTTTATTTTCTATATTCTGGCCCTATCCAACTCTGTCAGTTACTGACATAACACAGGAAAGTAAGACTTCCTTCTTCATGAATTTAGGTTGAAAAGTTCTGGTCTAAACCATTCTGATGTCAGAGAAAAGATTCCTCCCATGATTTCAGCAGGCTATGGTTCAGGTCCAAAACCATCAAGCAATCCATGAAGTCTGACTGAGAGAGAATAAAAATACACTTGCAATATAAACAAGAGAAAGGAGGTGCATGCAATTTAGATCTGTGACTGCTTGCTCTCTGCTATGGATACCTAGAGTAAACTTGGAAAGTCAGTTCATCTCTATATGCACAGTTCCCATCTGCAAGTGAGAGTGGTGACTATTTAGTAATTCTGCTGTTTATATGAGATGACCAGATCATTCACAGGGAAAGCTTCTTATTACAGGATTGCATATTGCTTCATATAAGACACCAACCCATCTGGCCACAGTGGATATTGCTAGTTTATAGTGTTTCTTCTGCTTGAGCTAGTTGATCCAAAGATCGTGATGTGTGTAGGACTCGGCCTCGTGCATAATGTGCTTCATCACAGAGACAACCCTTGCAGAGTCTGGCCTGGCAGAATGGGATAAATGCTTCAGCCTACAGACTGTGCATTATAAGGTCTCTACCACTGCAGTAGCATCTGCATAAAATTAGACAAGAGAACTAAAGATGTGAATGTGCATGGACCACTGATAGGAAGAGCCTGAGTCACACATCACCTCAACAAGAAAGCCTGGAACAAATTTAGCCTTCCTGCTTACCAGGGTTATGCATCAGCTGGATAGCTCTACGGTGCTCCTCAGACTGTCTCAGAGAGCAGACTAACTGCCCCTTATCACCTCCAACAGCATATTGAGAAGTTCCTCTAGATTTGTGTGGCTTGGCCATTAAGCTTTCCCCTAGGCAAACCTGTTTACAGAGAATCCTTTTATAATAATTTTCCATATTTTTCTGGAGAGTTGAATACCATCACCTCTTGAAACAGACAATCCATAATTCGAGATTACAGATGTGCAAAACCCCAGACTGCTTTTTGGTCTCTGGGAGCTGACAGTCTTGAGCACCTTCCTGAAATCATAGCCCCTCACAGTCCAGAGCCTAATGCATACCTTGTCCTGGCTGCCTACTTACTGTCCCTATCTTGAGACAGTGCCATTGTGTCAGGCACTTTGACTAAATGGTCCTCAGCATTAGTGCAGCGGATTCACTGCCCTCATACCTTTGTACTGGCTGGCTTAATTCCCTTAGTGTAATCCACACTGCTTGGTGTGAAAGGAGTTGGAGAGGTTAACTAGAATCTTCTATAGACTAAGATTATAGCTTGTGGATCAAATCATTTGTTGAGTACTGTGCACGTACAAAGTTGATTGCACAACCAGGGTCAAATATAGATATTAAAACCAAAACGAATAGAAAAGATAAACATTTGCCTCAACCTCTGCCTTATCTAGACAGCAGACTTAAGACAGGAGGGGCACACATCTCTATTACCAGAAGCATGCAGGAGTGCTGTGGTTAGTGGAATGCTTGTTTTTGACTTTCCTGGCTGAAATGAGTAAATGCCTAGAAGGACTGAATGAGGGAAGCCTTTGGCTTGAAACCAGAGTGAAACTCAGGTAGCTGGATCTATGGCAAAATTACCAAGTCCATTGATCACACAACCCATCACTGGAAAGCTGACATGAAACCTATGGGTAAGGATGCCACTCTGGGCATTCACATCTTTCTAGGCATTAAGACAAGTGGAAAGAGGGTCGTTATTGCAACTGAAAACCATAGCTCAAACTACGAGACTATAGGCCACACCTGTGTGAAAATGCCTTCTGTCGGAACGATGGGTGTAAGAAACTATACTGTAGCTTTGAGTTCCTGCTCGTCAAGTGGATTTGCTGTTATTTCATTCAGAATGGTAATGTACTCACATTAAGCATACATAATTGTTTGGTTCACTATGGAAAATGTTGATTTTTATTTTGGAAAGTGTTTAAACATCACACTCAGACATTTCTACTGAATTAACTTCGGATGGGATCCAAATTGGAAAATCTAACCAGCAAAGAGAACTTCTGGATGGTTGCTAAGCATATGGGGCGTGGGGGGGGGGAGACAGAAACTAACAGGTTGAGATAAAGAGAGAGGGAAAGAGAGAACATGTCTGAATGTGATTTGGGACAAATGAAATAATAAAATTAAGCTTTTTAAGCTTTGAAGTGATAAAGTACCATTATACTGCAGGGTCATTCAGTAACCCTGCTGAAATTACCTCCAACAGGTTTGACAATATTAAGAACAGAACTGTTCAAAGGCTGACACAAAATAGATGCATGTCATTAGGCTGTTCACTTTAACTTCAGTGGAAATTTGAATTGAGCAAAAGATGATGGCTCAACCAAACAAAAATGTTAATTATTTCTCAGGAAAATCTACCTTAAATTTGGGGTATAATCTGTTTGCGGTTTATTCCAGTGTGTTTGACTTGCCTTTACCTGTTTTTTATCTGTAGTTTCATATATACTTATTATAAATTACATGCTATAAATACATAAAAGGATATAAAATGACAGGTGAGAAAAAAAAAAAAAAAACACTACAAAAACTTCAACTTACGATATCTACCATTTTGATCATGAAGCCACAGGCAAGACAAGTGGTTAGAAGGATCATGCAATTAGTGTCATATGGAAGGGCTGAATTTATACGTTTGAGTGCATTAAGAGCACTGTGAAATCTTATACAGAAGTATCATAAAACAGTGTGAGGCAGCACTAGGTTAAACTGGCTTCTGTCTGAACAAATAGGCCTGAATTTGCCATAAAATTTCACATTCTTAAATAGGAATGTTTTGAATTTCACATCCTCAGGACCCAGTATGCCAAAGCTCCCTTTATCATTAGTGGAAAATATGGCCTTCAAAGAACAATTTGGGTTGAAGATGGAAGGTGCTGCATCTTCCTTTAAAAAAATATTAATCTGCATTTACCGACTGAGGTGGATGCCTGGTAATTACTTTCTTAGCTTTGACACTGTCAAGCGCCTAAAGCCACTAATGTGGGCCAGTGTGATCTCATTATACACAACCACAGATATAGAGCTGGAAAAGCAGATGAACAAAACAAAGGTAGGTCAACATCTTACAGATCTCTTTAGATTTCAATAAACATCAGTAAAGCCTGAACAGTAAACCATGAAGAGTACATCCTCATGTTAATGGTACTGAAAGAAAAAAATCAGAGAGCTAATTTTGTCACATTAGAAAACTTCCAAAATCACAAAGTCATTTACTATCTTAAAGATGTACAAAAGTCTGATTCAAAGCACTCTGAACTCCGGGATTTTGGATTATGCATTGGTACATCACTCCAATTAACTCTGCAAGTTCCTCACTTCTGAGCTGCTGGGTTGTCAAAAACATGTTCTGGCAATGAGTGTCTCAGGCAACTGAGATGATTTCCAGAGTTTGCTTCAGAGGTTGTGCAGCTGCATTTCCATAATCCAGCTTTTAAAGCACTATCTTGACACTGCAATTTCTTTTTCATTTTCCCTGAGGCTCAGTAAAATTCAGTCACACCTCTTTATATATAAGCATAACTTACATATTTTTGCTTCATCTGCAAATCATGACACACCCCCAAACAAAACAAAACAAAAAAACAAACTCCAATTACATTGTTGAAATGCACCCATGAGAGACAAAAACATACCAAACTTCCTATACTGTGCCTGTACCCTTGCCAATAAGGAAAGCTGGACCAAAAGACCTGTCAAAGCCTGGTGTTTTATCTCATAATTCATCACAGTTAGAAAACAAATATTGTATGGAGCTGGGCTGTCTCCAACACACCAGCCCTTAAAATGGAATCATCTTGATGAGCATCTGCTTTTCTACAATATTTGAAAACTTTCAGACAGCATATAACATTAAAATGTCAAACTTGGAAGTCCAGGAGGAGTTGGCTGCTGAAGGATCCACAGCTGCAAAGATGCCCAGCTGGCAAACAAGGGCCAAAGTTTTCCTAGGGATAACTTTTTCTAAATGGTTTTAATCATGATCACAGAGATTTCAATAAATAAATAAATATACAAGCCACTACCCTTGGTTAGCATTGTGGCTAGGCAATATTATGGTGACAAAGAAAGTATGTAAGCATGTAATACGCAGTAAGTTAAATCTAGTCTGGAATGAGTTGCCTGCAGAACTGGAAGTAGGATAGTTACACGAGCATGGCGGTGAGCCCAGACTAATTAACCCTGCTGAGAACACGTTAACATGGCTGTTTTGCTTCCGGGATCCTAGCTAATATTGCTGAATGGTAAAGCATTACACTGTGTGGACAACTCAAATGTTTTGTGGAAAGAGATCAATTATCTACACAGTGATGCATTACATGATATAGAAATACAAAGAATGTTAATGACCCAGTTACCTCTAGTCACAGTAAAGGCATGGCTAGACTATTTCCAGGACAAGAAAAACACCTCCCAACTTTTGCACGCCAGCAGTCCCACAGCAGAGCCCACTGGAGACCCTATACTCAGGCTCGGGGTGGAATAGCTCCCTGCTGCCACTCCAGGAATACAAATTGCCTTAAACACCAGACGGGAGGCAAAGTCATGGCCTTGAACTCTGCTCGTGTTCATGGCTTTGGAAATAAATCACATTACCCTAAGGTGGAATGCAGGGTGTGTCCCGCACTCTCGACTCAGGAGTGCTTAAAATGATTACATTCCAATGCCTTTAGAAAGTATAGTTTAACCAAGAGGGCTGTGCCTAATTGGTATATTCTCATCCCCAGGTACAGCTGGGTATATATGAGGGTGGAATGGCATAACAGCCACCAACCCACACCCCCTCAAAAAAAAAAAAAAAAAAGAAAAAAAAAAGGACAAAGAGCTCACTTGTTCCCACTAGAACAAAGGACACTTCTGGATGCTGAACACTTTGGGAAATATGAAAACAGCATCAGGGGCTAAAGTCTTATTTCTTGGCAGTTGAGGTCTCCTGGAAATCAGACTCTGAGACTGCATGCACTAATTTTTGCAATACGTCACCAAAGCCATTACAGAGAAGCTTATAACACAGCAAATACATAGTGCTGTAATAATAAACAGGATTTTCATACTGCAGCAGACAAACTACCACTTTTGGCTAATTTCCACTCCATTCCAATAGAATGAGGTTTTAACTATGAAAAAAATGTGATGTTATAGAGAAAACAAACAAAAACCCCAACAACCTTCTTCCTTATCCAAAACATTTCTGTGGGCTTCTGCAAGCTAGGATTTTTATTCCTCACTTTGAGTGGGAAAAATAGGAGAAAAACCTTTTCTAGGGTTAGATTTGTGCATATGTGAGGTTGTCCTTAAATGCAATTACAATTCTGTAATTATTTTGTGGTGGACATGTATACAAAAATGTAGCTGACTTGTTATTTGCAAAGGGCACAGTGCAGAGATGCTGCATTTTGTTTTCAAAATCAGACTCGGTGTGTAATGACTGTGTCATGTCTTTGGCTAATGCAAGCTGGTTCCGCAGTGTGGGCTTGAAGAGAGTGGAGCTGTAACAGCTTAATCGTGTGTTTCTAGAAATAGAAATATATGGACCCATGCTTTTAAGATGTTAAGGTTTGTATGATGCATGTAATATGTACAAGTGTACTTGTATGTTTAAAAAAAACAGATACATATCACTGGCAAATATTTAATAGTAATTCTCTCTCTTCACTTATGACCATTCTTGAAAAGAAAGCAAATAACCAAACACATTACTCTTTACATAAGGAGAAACATACTATAAGTAGTAGCAGGTATTATGGATAGGCCAATACTACTTTTCCACCTCCCTCAAACCAAAAATAGGAAATGCCATTTGCCATGACAAATTACACAACTGGCTCTGAAAGTGACTGTTGAAAACACTTCCTCCCAATTCATACTGATATCCCCTGGTGATCTACAGAATGCAGATGACGCAAATCTAAATTAGTGCTATTTACTGCTATAGTGGCTGTGTTATTACAACGCAAGTTCGAGACGGTAAGTATAAGTATGGTCTTATGAACAGGACAAGTGACAGCTGTTTGACTCTGGGCAAAGAGCTGCCAGTGAGAGCATTGTAATCTTCTGGGTGTGTAAGTAGCTGGGAAGAGGGAATGCTTTCCAGAGAAGATTTTCCCTAAGGGGGAAGATCAGTGAGAGACCGTATTGTTAAGTCACTGAAAATTAGCCAAAGAATAGGCTGCATTGACTAACCTCCTTATTAAAAACAAAGCCTATTCTAATTTCAGCATGTGTCTCTGCCCTTAATGTACAGGAGCCCTAAGGCACAGTGAGGTAGACAGCAATTGAGCTCTAGTAGAAAGAAATTGGGATTACACCAAGCAAATGATTTCAAAAATTGCTGACCTCCTCCCATCCACTGCTACTCCATGCTTGCTGAGGAAAGAAAGCAAAGGTTTAACTTTATCCAGTACAGATCACATTTAGGAGACAGTGCAAGCAGAAATTGTTTTATCCATCATTTTAACCAAAGACATGGATCCCATACTGGAGAGAACTAACCATAACAGAGGTGTTACAGCAGACCACAGATCCAGAGGATCTTAGTCTGTAAATAGAGGAGTTTATTTGCGCATTTTAACTTATATTAAATATAATAATTCTACCTGTATTTTAATAATTTTCACTATTTGCAAGATAATGAAGACAGTCATACAAAAATGCACGAGTATAAACTATCAAGAGAATTCTGAATCCATCAGGAAGCACTCAATAGAGAAGACAGTATAAAACATTAATAATAATCACCTTACTTACCAGTTTCTGTTGTGTTGGTTTGACTATTAAAAATAAAATTCAAAACAATTTATTTCCATTTAACATGATTACCCTACAAATTCAGTCTCATGCAAGGTACGATTACACACAGTTTTTAGGATCTCCTTGCAATACTTTTGCTTTTATTATGATACCTTATCAGCTTATTCTCTAGGTATAGGATGTTGGACATCTCTAGCTAATATATCATAGTTTAATATAATCTCCCTTGACTTGAAAATTGTTGTCTACCAATTTTTTCTAATGCATTAAGTGCTTTCTCATAATCAGCAAATGCCATGTCTAGTTGCAAATCATGTGTGTTTGCATTTCCATTCTGCCATTAATCACACCAGTGTGAAATACCCAACTACAGATTATCCATTCTTTCGTCTGGCTAAAAACCTACTAGAGAACTGATTTATGAATGAGGTGTTTTTTTCCTGTTTTCTTAACATTTTAGGTCAAGGACAGAAGTGTGAAATGGCTGTGGTCACTGAAATCTCAGTTGTTAGGAGTTTGCTGGTCTGCAGAACAGTCGTAGATTTATGCATTCATGCACATGTATCTGCTCTTTGTTTTCAGTGTGTGTCCATTAGCTTTCTGTGTGCCTTTCTGCTAGATGTATCTTACTGCAAATCACAAACTCTTTTGTTTCTTCATTAGTTTTCAAGTTTCTCCTTAAGAAGGTTATTTTCACTGCCAGAGGAGTTGCTTTGCTCAGAAAATGCAAGTAAATGAAAACAACTGAACAAAATATCACAGAAATGTACACACTTAATGTGCTTGCTATAATAATGTTGCTGATACCTAGTTAGGCACATGAGAAACATTTGCTCAGAGTTTATGTTTATTAATATGAAGACAACTTTTAAGTCCCATTTTCTGACTTTTCCCAGCAATTCTTGTGCACCTGGATTCACTAAAGACTTAAGAACAGGATGGGCACATCTACTCTGACTGCATCTCTTCCTAAAATATTATGTGATAAAGGAGACAGTATGTCTGTCACAGATGTCAATAGACCTTTCCACTATAACGGGAAGAACATATTAGCAAAACCAGCAGGCTGTTCAATCACAAACTATTTACTGCCTTCATATAACAGGAATTGGTTTATCTTCTCATTACAGTTTGAAGAGGCTTCTTCCCTTGACAAAGATGCTTATTCAGAAAGAGTGCAGCTCATGAAAATCTACATTATGTGTACCATAAGGGGAGAAATCTTTCATAAGGGGCAAAAACAAACATAATGATTGAGAAAGTGAAGAGAATAATCTCTTAAAGCAATTCAGGCACTAACTAAATGAGACTTCTTACACTGCAGCAGAGTCAGTTCCTGGGTCGTGCTTGTAAACAGGTCAAAGACAGCACTTCATAGGAAAGAAAACCTCCAGGTGGGTGTGGATGTAGCTCAGAAACTGCATTTTTTTAACCAGTCCCACCCAAACTGATTATCAGGAATGCTTAGAAACAAACGAATGACCTCAGCTCTCAGTAATGCCCACAAAGGATGTACTGATCTATGTTGAAAAGATGGGTTTGTATATCCCTCCATTCACTGAGCACTTTTCACAAAAATCCAAATACCTTGCCTTTGTGTACACAACATCAAGTCAATCCTCAATGAAAGCTTATGAAACAGAGGTCACTGTTGCATATCTGAAGGTCAATACATCATCGTTTAGACAGGATTTTCATTTATAAGCATATTAGCTTTTATAAAATATACTCAGTCAATATTAAGTATTTTTCAGATGAGTACATGTCAAACAGCAGTAGCATTGTATGTTCTGAAAAATTTCAGGATAGCTCAAACCAATTTTTTTATTTTTCTCTTTTTCTTTTTCAAACAATGTACATTGTTTTAAATAGTGTAAAAGACAGAGCCCTCACCTTACAAACTCTTCCAACTCGAGAAAGAATTGTCTTGTCAGATGTGCCACTATCTTGCGATATTTCTCGGAAAAAGAAGTAGATTTTGTCATCATCTGGGTTATAGGTATCTGGGATGGGAAAAGTTCCAATGAACTTTGCTCCTAGAAGTTCCCAAAAAGAAAGATTTTATAAATATAGAGAAAAGTCCTGTTATTAAAATTCTTCTTCAATATCTACATTTATGCTGCATCTTTCAGTGAAATAAATATATCACTATATAGACACACAGTGGCAAGTTCGTTATAAGCTCTGAGAGAAAACCAGCAGGGATTCTGAAATATTTACTCTTGGTGTGATGTTTTTATGTATGCAATTTGCTACCACTTACATAAATATGCAGCATCGGGTATCATTTCTTGTTTGAAAGGAAGCAAAGTCTGCCATATCACTCTCATTCTCTAACCACCAATATCAAGCTAAGTGTTTTTTCCCAAATTCCGTGGTAGAATTTAATTAATTTAATTACACATTTCAGTAGTTATGAGTATAGAAATACACTACTGTTTACTAGAGATAGCTTGCAAACGAATGAAAGAACTTTGATTGATCCACAGGATTAAAAATTCAAACATAAATGACATCTTTCCCAAGTTAAAAGTTTCCTACATATCTGTGTTTTAACAATCCTACTGCCTATACCTACAAAATCCAACACAGTACCTTGCTGAGATTAGGTTAGCAAAGGTTAGCACACCAAACTCCACAACTCCAATTAGTTTTAAGGAGATAGTTCCTTGTTTTGCACCAAAACATGTTAGCTATATCAACCTGGGAACAAGTTGCCCAGAGAGGCTGTAGAGTCTCCCTCCTTGGAGATTTCCAAAAGCCAAAGGACATGGTCTTGAGCAACCTGCTCTGGGTATCCTGGATTGAGGACCAGATGGCCTCCAGAGGTCCCTTCCAACCTCAACCAGGCTGATTCTGTAACATTTTGTTTGGGCTATTTTGCTTTTTGCAAGGAGTGCTATGGCAGTTGTATTACTTCTGTCTCTTACAAAGAAAGCCTGGCTATCTCTGCCTGCATCTCATAGGCTCTCTCTGCCTGCATCTCACTGGGCCAAGAACTTCATCCATATTCTTGACTGTCTTATTCAGATCTCATGTTCATGTTATCTTCTTCTGTTCTACCTGTTCACCGTTTTTATTTTCTTTTTTCCTTACATACTACAATCAGAAATTAAACAAATTCCATAGACTCCAGACTGCAACAGAGCAGGCAACCACACTGTCTTGCACGAATCAGCCAGATACTTTGGGAAGTGATTTTTTTTAAGACATTCCCCAGTGTGCTGCAATAGATGAGCTCTTTTGAGGGCCCATGGAGCAATGCTATTTTTCTTTAAACAGAAGTGCTTATGAAAATACAGTGCAAAGAGACCCTTGCCTCTGAAATACATTCTTTCAGTAATAAAATACATGGTCTTTGTCCCAGGTAAGGCTGCAATGAAAGGTAGTAAGGGGTATGGCATAAGATGGCAGAGCAAACAGAGCACATTGGTGATTTGTGGGAAATACTATTAATAGCTTTTATTATATCTTTACTTTTTTTTTTTTTTTCTAATATTTATTACTTCATATTCACCTCAAGGAGTTTACACAATGTACTTTATGGTACACAGAGAACAAAAATAGGGTCCTTGATTCAAAGGTTCACAGTCAAAGACTTGAGACAAAGTGTTCAAGGGCTGCTTAATATGCACCTTCATAACAGAAGAGTAAATTTATTGGTCAAAACTGCCACAATTGCCTCTTCCATTTTAAACCTTTCTGACACTACAGAATGGCACTAACAGAAAAATGAAATGATGAAGACGTCAGGCCCAACAAATTTAAGTGAGGATTTCAAAATGAGTCTAAAGCAAATATTCAGTTACTCCTCAGAGCCTTTAAAGCCACTTTGAAGATTAGATCTCTAAGCATGAATAAATACATAATGACTTCCAATATGGCTTCTATAGTATGGAGTTTATTAAACAACCAATAAATAAAGAAATCTGTGAAATACGTCTGTAGCATTCTTTTGAATTTCATATAGATTTATTTTATTATTTTTTTTGAATCCACATTCACCGAACAAAACCCTGAATATATGGTCTTTTAAAAATAAATTTCATTGCTTTACTTGGCAAGCCAAATGCAAAAACAAATGTCTCAATACCAATTCCTGGAATAGATTTTGAAGAATCTCTAACAAATTAAAGGAACACAAATATTTAATGATTTTAAATCACAATGGAAAACACTGATCTTGAAAATAAAATCCAAACAAAAATACACCACAAAAGATATGAAAAATGAGAGATTGAAAACAATTTAATAAAAGAGATCATGAACTGAAAAGCACATTGTGTTCTGCAAATGAAATCTTTGTCTCATCTCTTGTAATCATTCCATAACGTAGAAAAGCAAGTTTAAATCAATTGCGAATTAGGTTTTCGGATTCTTTGCATGGGAAATAAATTATATGGTGATCATTTTAAACCAGTGTTTGTTTTCCCATACACACCACTGTCCTCCCTTAATTACTTCAATAGAAAGTTTTCCCGCATATTAATTTCATAGTTAGACTGTATGCAACAGAACAGGGAATTAAAGGCATCAGAAGCTCTGAGAAAGAAGCTACCAGAGGTTCAGGTATTGCTCGTGCTTTTTTTAAACATGCTCCTGTGGTCTAGTAGGAATAGTTACTACACCTGATCCTTTACTGCTGGTTCCCAGGGGTGGTCGTGTTTGCTTTAGGTTACCTGCCTTCTATTTTCACCCTTCTAAAGCAAGCACTAGTTTTAGCCAGGACAACCTCTCATGCATTAATAATGCTTCCAGAGAAAATTATTAAATCCAGAAAAAGAGGACAGCAAATGCGTAGCAAATCCTAGAACAAAGAAATGAAAAGGCAAACCAAAACAGCTGGACACTTTCTGCAGCAGCTCTTTGTATCTGGGCTGCCAGAAATATGGGGCATGATAAGATACAAAGGACAGTGCTCACCTCATTTACCTTCAACCATCAACCATCCAGTAGTCAAACTCCTAACCTACACTCATCCAGGTCCTCTCTCAGAGAGGGACTGATAGAGGAAAGAAAGAAAGTGACAATAAATAATCCTATTTTAAGACAGATTCCTACAATAGGTGGGGTGAGTCACCCCGTGGAAGTGTCACCTTTGTAAATTACAGGCAGAGACAACTGAAATGGCTGAGCTCAGAGAGGATGCTAACTTTTGCCTTTTAAAGCTCAGTGAGCTGAATCCCATCCAAAACATGCAGGATATAAAGAAGTTATTGCCTGTAAGTATCTGTCCCTGGCAAAGATGACTAAATTGAAATGAAAACAAACAAACAAACCCCCCAAACCAAAAAAAGATTCATGTATGCAGGGAAACACTCATCCTAACTCTGACTTTAACTTCCTATAAAGGAGGGAAGAATGTGCAGCTGTTTAGCGGATGCCTGTATGTCTGGTACCCCACTGCGGGATGCCCTCCTCTGCTGTCTCAGCTGGAGGAAGGCACACGGTTCCAGTGGGCGGTTTTGCCTTCCGGAGAAGGTCCCAGCCCCATGCACATCATCCAGGGCCCCAGCTCTGGGACAAGCAGCTCTGGCCAGCTGCTGTGACAGTGCTCAATTCTCCAGCCCTGCAGGATGAAGTCTGAGTGGCGGCAGCATCCTTCAGTGACACTGCATGCAGGAGTATGAGCCTGTGTGAGCGTGAGTCATGGGAAAGATTAGCTGCCTTCCTCCCTTTCTCCTTTGCAGAGCGGCTATTCAGTCACTGAGATTAAAACATGTCTTAATTAGTCAAGATAGAGATGCCCTGCAAGGAACTGGAAGGTATCCTACGCATTTTTCCCTTGTGCTTTGTCTTTCTCTGCCTTCCCCCAGGAAAGAATAATCTTGTTTCCAGGAATTGAATAAAAAAAAAAAAAAACACTTTAAAATATTAAGGTGCATTATAGCAAAACTTCTGCAGCCCACTGGAAAAAAAACAAGTTACACATTTTATGCTTATCCTAAGTAAAACATGACTCACGCCTGGAAATAATTTATTTCTAATTGTACAATTACTCAAGTATGTATGACCTTTACTGGAGGTCTAGCACATACTTGGTCAATGGGTGGTAGGTTTAGGGAAGAGGGGATTTAGATGAGGTGGAGGTTTTAAAACTGAAATTAAGTAAATATTTTCTTTATACCAATATCAGCTGAAAGCACAAAATGTATGAAATTGGTATTGCTACACAATCACCTAGCAATATACTGGCTACCCTATGGCTTACTGCAGAACTGATCCCATCATTTAGAATTGCACTCAAAATTTTCTCCAGTCTTAAAAGGACCATTTCAAAATATTAAAAGTACTTATTTTATGCCTGTGCCTCTTAGTATAACACTGCATGGATTGTGTTTGTGAAGTCTTATAGCATGACTGTGGTTTTTTATATGGCTGGAAACAGGGTAAACCTGAAGAATATATGGGGTCTTTGGTGATTACATAGCATGGGTAAATTTTCACATTGCAATCACACTGAAGCTGTTTTTCAACCCCAGCCATGTTAATATATTATTCTCCTTAAAAATCTTTCACAGATACAGATGCTTTACGTGAAAACAGAATAAAAAATGAATCAATCTATAGGAAAGAAGAAAGGCAGACCTCTCCTCACAGCCTCTAAACTAAAACACAAACAGTTCTCAATCCTTTAGCTTATCCTATGTTCTTGTACTGTTCCCTGGTCTCAAACTGCTCATGAAGAATCGTTAATATCATGAAGAAATGTTTAGAACTGGATATTTAAGCTATATGTTCTTGTGTGCTGGGAACTGAGCCCTCTTTCATCCACCTGTAATGCTCATTGATGTGGATATGTACTAATGATAACACCAGATGCTCCTTAGGACCAAACTGCAGTAAATCTTTCTTTTTAGGATATTATAGCATCCCTTAGGAAAGCAGCTACCCCAACTGTCTTTCCATGCTGAGCACCAGCAAGCAGCCAGTAATAAAATCAGATGTTAAGGAACATGGTTAGAGAACTGCCTCCGGGATGGACCCATCCCAGTCCAATACTGCATGCAGCCCATTTCTGGTCTAAACTGCACAAAGGACGTGCAGCAATGAGAGAGAGGAGATAGCAGAGGTGGGGCAAGAGAGATGTTGAGCCATAGTACAGGGGATGAAACTGGGATAAGTTAGCACTCCAGTGTGAGATTTTCTATCTCTGCAGGGCTACTGTGATCTGGAAAGGTAAGTTGACTTGAAGTGTTTTTTCTTTCCTCCCCCTTCCCCAGGAGAAATCCTGAGGTTATGGAGCCATATCTAGACATAAATATAGAGCAACAGCTTAGGAGGAGGGAGAGAAGGAGTAGGGAAGTAATAATAAAAATATGAACATTTCCTCTTGTTGAGGTCTCAAAGAGTTAAGAGGTAAAATTATGCCTTTCAGAAGTTGTCTGCTGGGAAGACAACTTAACCCTGTGGTCAGCAGGCCCTGGCTTTACAATACACCCATAATAGTTACACAGGCAGCCTGAATCAGGGCCTGTGTTGCCACATCTTTAGAGACAGATGACAGCTAAAAGGAGGATGCTTTAATTGAGCAGGGTTAGCTTGTGAGCGAAGTTTTCCACGTTACTCTGTGTGTGGTTTGAGACCGGCTGGGTGTAAATGTGGCCAGTTTTCTAGAGGGTTTACTAGCTCAGAATGTTTTTAACAGACAAGAAAAAGCAGTGTTTTGCTTGGGAAGCTATTTTAGGGTGCCCTTAGTGGTTTTAAAATGATCCTGACAGCAATAAAAGGTATTTTTCCCCTTCTAAAAAGGGGGAAAAAATAAAAAATTAGAGAGAGAGAGAGAGAGAGAGAGAAGACCTCCTACCTAAAAACATGGAATTTCTAGTCTGTCATTTCAACATACTGGAGGGAACAGTTTTTAACAAGTCATCAGGAAGAAAAAAGATTAAAAAAAAATATTCCAACAAGACTGGAAATAAAAGCATTTTAGTCATGATAGTATTCCAATTATAGCACTATATACAGATGTACAGATCAAAGATGGAAAGAACTATTAGGTCTTACTCTCCTCCTCTTTCCTTAATTAGTATTTTCACCTCTTTGACTTTTCTCAAGTGCATTTTTGTTCCACTGAGCTTCTTCCAAAAGAGTCTACATAATCCAAAGATACCATGATACAGTATCTATATTTATACTTACTGGACATATATTTATTTAAGAAAGGGGCTATTAACTTCAGAGAGACAGGGACAATGCAAATGACAACAGCATATGTTTGGGATCTTACCAGTAAGCCAGTAATGTTCAGAAATGTCAGTTCTGATGTAATGGTGGTCGTGAGAAGGGCCCAGGGAACGTGTTAGAGCCGTGTCTTTGCCAAGAAAATCAGAAGCTGTTCCAGCATAAAGATACTCATCTGCAAATGAAAAAGAAATGGGGTTTCTACAGCTGTGGAGTAAACAAATTACAACTATTTGTGTTTTGTTGGGTGAATACCACCTGCATCTAATTTGCCTATGAACTAATTTAATGCTTTATAGTGTTATTGTCTTATATTTTAATGGGATTTGTGCTTCTGTGAAATTACTTATATTTAAATGGAAGTAGTATTTATAATAACATGTCTGAGAAGTGAAGAAGTCCATGTCTAATTTTCAGATCTTTTAGGCATCTAAAAAAGCCTCCCTTCCAGGCTTTGATAAGCTTCGGGCTAAGGGGATATAAGAATATCCAAACTGAAAATCCTGCCCCATGAGCCTGGGGGGCATGATGTGGAGAGGACCATCTACCAATCCAAGCTAGCTCTCATGTCCCAGCCTTGCCAGCACACATGGCTTTGCTGCTCCTGGGCTGGAGCTGGAACACAATGGATACTCCACCACAGGAGCTTCTCGTCTTGGCCCTTTCCTGAAGTAGGGATCTCTGCCTGACACTTCATTCATGAAGAGGAATTTAGGCACTAGTGGAATCCTTCTCAACTGTGTAACATGTGAATGGTAGGAATATGCCTACAGACCCAAACTGTGATCATTTTAACATAGTGAGTAGTTCCACCAAAATAAATGAGACATCTTGATTGAATAAGGCAGCCAGAATTTGTCTTGTTAAGAACTGTAGTTTGTTTGTTATAATTGCAGTTACTATTTACATTTGTCAGCTTTCTGAACAATGTAAAACTTCACAACTTTAAGAATTGTACCATATTTTCTGCTTTCCTTCAGATCTCAGTATTTTTCTAAAAGGAAGCAAAGAGTGACTGTGATTTTTTTTTTGATTTTTTTTAACCACATTGTGCATTTTACAATTCTCTTTTATTTCTGCAAAAATAACAAGATAGCTTTATTGGTCAGAGAAGTTTTGTTTTTGTTTAATGGCTTGCAACAGTAAATCAGTTTGTAAAAAGTGAACCTTAACCATACAAAAAGCTGCATGATCTGTGTGATACATAAAATTACCTTTCCAGGTTTTCTGATGCTCTGAGTAGAAACATTTTACAATATATTTTAGTGAGAAGTCCTTTGTTGAGAGCAAACTCAGAATAAATATCAATCAACACAAATGTTGTATCATTTCATTTGCAAAATTTATAAACACGCTAAAAACAAACAAACAATCAAACAAAAAACACCCAAAAAACTCAAAACAAACCAAAAACCCCACAACCCAGTGGCCCACAAGCACCTTATTTGGCCAAAAAAGATCTGTCAGCTTCCTTTTTACTTCAATATTACTGTTACTTATGCATTATTTCCTTGACAGTATTGGAAAACACATCTTTCAGACAGCATGTCGCCTTTGTAAAGAAACAATAGTGCATTTGGTACAGTATTTGTCATAATGAGGAATGGGCAGGGTAATTGGTGTTTGCTAACTGACAGGCACTCAGTGATCAATAAACCTGAAGGACTAACAGAAATTGCTCATCCTTGCCTAGGTTCTGCTGACAAGGCGCTTTCAGCACTTCTTATGGCTTTTGGTATCTTTCAGTCCAAGTTCCAGTTATTTACAGAATGGTTTTGGTGAGCAGTAATTTGTAATAGAAGATGGATGATGAGCAGGTGATTTTTAGCTGGAAAGACTAGCTTTTCCAATAGCGTATAATTAATCTGTGGAATTTACTTGTGTTGAAACACTGTGCACAATTCAGAGAGATTAGGTATTAGAATGAAAATTACTCACTTATATTAACCTACGTACAGGAATGGAAATATAAGGAAATACTATTTAGCTCGTATTTATACCTGATTACACAGGTCTTTTTGAAGGATGTAAGTAATTTTTATTGCCATTTTGCAGATAAATAAAACCAAGCAGAAATAAATAATGTTCCAAAGGCTATTCCTTTCTCCAGTAGCAGAGATGGGAACTGAGCTCCCCTAGTCCCAGTGCAGTATCTTATCCATGAGCTATACTGCTCTCCTAGCACTTTTGGGAATAAATTAATCATCCAAAGATAGGTCAAGAATGCATTCTCTGGTAAGGCCTGTAACTCTTTACAATGCTCCTTGTACGTTATTGCGAAGCACTTGACACCAGGCATAATCAGGGAAGGGATGCTGGTACAGCCCAATCATTAATTTTATCTAGCCTGAAAATTCTTATGTACCAAAGTTCATGGTTTAGTTAGCTAAAGCACAGCAGCTTCTTGATTTCACAAGATTTAATAAAGAAGTTGATGTACTAGAGTGCTACTTAAATTAGCCAACTCTATAATAAATCATGGAGCTATATTGCATTAAGAAAAAAAATAGGTAAAGTTTCTAGAATTCCATTTTAAAAATAGACGTCACGGTCATTAAACAGTTCTAGGGGTCCCTGAGAAGAATAAGCACTGGCTTTAATCTATTGTTTTTAATAAAGGAAGTCCTGCCCCATCTGTTGGGTCAGAATCACAAATCATCTATCTTATTATCTGAGAATAAAGACTGAACATTAGTCATATTCTTTTTATAACACAGAGTGACCAATACTTCAAAGCATTGTCACCACTGCTCTTTGGCTGTAAATGAAAACGTCATGGTGCTTCACTCTTATCTTGTATTCATAGGCTTGATGGACAAGTTAAATGAAAATTGTCCAAAGCTATGAACCAAGCCATGACAAAAGTAGCTCTTATAGTGGTTTGAAATCCGGAGGTCAAGCTGACATTCCTCGGCACCAAATGTCAGACCACACAGTGCTGTGATGCACGCAACAGGCAGATTGCACTATCTGGTTCTTAGGCTTCCAGCTTCAGAAGTGGCTACTCGAGTAAATAGAAACCTCGGAAATGTATTTATGGAAATAGTGGATGTCAGCAGACTTCAAAGGGCAGAACATATTGATAATTGTGGAAAGAGGCCCAGAAACGCTTGAAACATTGTCTGTCCATGTGTTTGGTTTTTGTTGTTGTTGTCTTCTTAACGGAGAAATGACTGGGTGAGAATGAAACCCTGCTCAGAGGTTTCACAGCCACTCAAATTTCTCTGTTTGTGTTGCTGCACTTTCAACTGTTTGGTGTCTGCAGTCTGAAGGCTCCCCCAGGTCCCAGAGCACAAAGCAGCATCGGAAGCAAGACCACGGCCAGAGTTTCTCCACCAGTGACATCTGCTGAGCCTCTGACTCTGGTGTCTGCCCATGAAGCCACCGAGCGCCTGGCTCTGATGGTTTCTTACCTGCCATCACAGATGCAAACGGCTGCTGAGGATCAAAGGGGCATTTCAACCTGCCCGACTCCAAGTTCTGAGTATCCAGTCTGAATATTGTCTCCTGAGAACAAACACATATTCATTAGCCTGGCGTAGCTGCAGAGAAAAACTCACTCAGACAGACTGTTCTGCTAACATATGAAGTGAAGGTGTATTAGATCATGTAGCTGTCATGTCAGCATTGATGTTTACAGTCCATGTCTCTGTTTTATATCTGGATTTTACTGTTTTTTTTCACTCATTGTTTTAATGTATCTTGTTCACTCCATAGCAAAAAATAAATCTTGGAAAAATAAAACGATTTTCAGAAAAAAAGATACAATGCTCATTTCTATTCAAATTAAAGGCTGAATTGTACTTAAAAGGCACTGGCTTCTATTTGAGAAAGTGCTGATAGACTGTGTTGCAACAGGAGACCCAGATGGGATTCTGGCTGACTCCTAAATTTCTCTAGGGACTGCTGAATAATGTTTGTGGCAGACACAGTTCAGCCCCCTTTGAATAAGAGCAGCATATGTTCTCTCTTGTTATTTTTAACAAGGCTAATGATACAAGAGATATTAGAATAGATCCTTCCTTAAAGTTCCCAAATACAGTGTGATTAATGCTTAGGTCTCAGAACAAGGGCATAGAGGGAGATTAAGAAAATAAATTATTTTAAAATCATTCCTGATGATTTCAGTGGGGAATCTTATATTTCTGATTCAATTTTTGTAAGCATTAATTTGAAGTTTTGCTATAGTTTTGAATTGCTAAAGTGGTCAGTTTCACTTGCTCCTTTCACTAGCTTCCTAAAAGCACACTTAACTGAAACCCAAATGTCCTCAGAAGGCAAAATGATTACTCAGATAAATGAAATCTTTGTAGGTACAGAGACTTGATTTTCACAATTTTACTCTTTTTAGAGAAGGGAGATTGCCTACAGAGGTGTTGTTAATATACTCTTCTATGTACAGTGACATTTAAAAACCACATGACCTGACTAGTGGTCAGGAATAAAATTATTGTGGGTTTAATGTTAATTGTAGAGGCACAACTTTTGAAGTTAGTTTCAAAGATACAACTATGATTTAAACCATTATTTAAAAAAGAGTGAAGTTACTTTAATTATTTATTTCTATACCTCTGCCTTGCAAGAGGACTGAAGAGTGCAGCTGAGCTTACTATGCCCAAAGATAGACACATAAGATCAGACTTCATAACACATTAATTCAATTCATGCTAATAGTGCATCAGATTATAAATAACTAAGCTGTTCTATTTCGTTGAGAAGTCTCCTAAATTCTCTAGGCTTAGAGGACAAAAGCCCAGGATGTTTAATAATTAAGCTCCTTACTTAAGAGGGAGAAGGAATCAATTCCAATCTACGAAGATAAATTCCATTTTCTCCAGCAATGCTGGCTGCTATAAATCAGAATTTAATAATCCAACAAGAACCCTTGTTATCCTCTCAAACCTGTGGATATCAGGTAAACCAAACTCTCAGGCTACTGAACTGGGCCACAGCACCGTGAGGACAAAACTAAATCAAAAACTGAGCATTATTTTGCTGACAATACATTGCTAATGTCCCATTCTCATTTCTTCCAAGAAATTCAATCCTGAGCTGCTCAGAGGACCTTTGCAGTGTCACATGCCAAAAGACTGTCCCAATATCCAGCAGTACTCCAGAGACCAAGGGCTTTGTAGATCACCATCAGGTATTCCAGACTTCACCCAGACAAACTAATGGACACTACCAGGCATTCACACAGAATTAAACTCCTGCTTTCACTTTGGACAAAGCTTTCAAAGAAAAGAGCATCCCTTGGAGAGCTGTGGCTCATGGCACCAACCGGGCCAAGCCTTGTCTTTACCAGCCAAGAGAAGTTTTGGCAGTGACTTCAGTAATAGCAAGACTAGGACTTAAATCCCCTTTAATTGTGTGATCCCGTAGGGGATTTGTACTGCTTCAAAAGCAGTGTGTACTGTGGTTTTGAGTCACCTGATCCACACTCTTTTCCCTTCTGTTTTTGCAGCACTGGCACAGGCCAGCAGACCACTGGGCAGATCCTCTGCTGCTTCCAAAGGTCATCAGGGCACTGCCTGATTGCACGGCCTCTGTGAGGCTATCTCAGGCCTTGGCTCTCCCAAGCATCCCACAGCTTCCTGTAGAGGTTGCTAATTACCAAACATCCACTATTCATCCTTACAAGCCAGAGATTTTTAAAAAAAAAAAAAAATCTGCAACATAAGCATTCTGAATTTCCATACAGGACTCCTGGCTTCAGTTCCAGCAACCAGGAAACATTTTCAACTACTGTCTGTCAAATTCAGATCAACGGGTTTGCAAGGAGAACAGACCCAGCACCCTTGTGCTATTGTCAGATTTATCTGGACAGGCAGTGCCAGGACAGTGGCTATATGGTGTTTGGTATCCCAGGAAGAAAGGGAAAACATTGAATAATAGAATCATTAAGGCTGGAAAAGACATCCAAGATCATCTGGTCCAACCATCCCCCTATCACCAATATTACCCACTAAACCATGTCTCATTCAAACTGTTATTTCAGTAGGCGGTTGTAGATCTCCACCGTCAGAGGAGGTGGGAGTAGTGAATGCTGCACAGCTCACCACTACAGCTGAGCAACCAGTCAGTGCAGGAGAGGCAGGACTGGGAGACAGTGAGGGGATTAGGAAATACAATTTGGGAATTCTTCTTCCATTTCCTCTCATAAGGTAATTGGTCATGTCTAATTGAGACAGACCCCTTGTCTAGACTAACTGCCAGACTGAACAATCAGGCCAACTCCATGATTTTATAAAGTCTGATGAAAACAACCTTCAGTAATTAAGTTGCAATGGTGGAGTGGATAAGGCATCTCGTTAATGATCCAGAGGTAAGCCAGAGCCTTACTTAAACTTTTGCTGAGAGCTGTTCTGCTCAGTTCAGCTTTATATTTAATCATTCAGGCTAAGGAATCAGCATAATACAAGGGATCCAGTTGTTTCAATTGGAATATTCAAGGAAATGAAGAAAAAAAAAGAAAAAAAAAGAAAAAAATACTTCTTTGCAAGCCCAATTATTCAGTATATGTTTGTATTAATGGCTTATTAGGAAAAGAACACCACAGTGCAGATTTCAGATAGTTCAGTTCTCTGCAACTTTAGCAGACCCCTGGTCAATCAACCCGCAATTTTATGGAATAAAATGGGTCTCAGGCAGGGCTAGCATTAATACCCATTCCTCACATTTTTATTTATTTATTTATTTATTTATTTATTATTTTTCCCTGGGAGCATCTGCCCTTGATTTTGTACGTCAGAATAAATCCAATGTGTACATATTTCAGGGTATTGCATTTAATAACACATCATTAAAACTCTTTTCTTATATTCTAGAATTTCACTTAGACCCCGAGAAAAGAGAAAGCTATTTCTACAGCAGCACAGTAAGCCTGCAGTGCAGGCAAGCAGCCAGACAGGTCACATCCAGACACTGTCTGAGAACAGAGCCAGTGTTATAAATATAGCCAACGTGTGATACATATAGGAGTTAAAAAGAGACTTGTGTACTAAGTGGCTGCTTGACACAACACCAAAATGCTTCTGTTGTGGGGGTTAGGTCTCAAACATTCGCCACTTAGGATAGAGATTTCCTTGTCACCAGCAAATGAAGACCAATCAGCCGCTAAATTCAGTCCAGGAATACACCACTTGTGATGGAGGATACCCAGCATTTCTTCAGTGAGAGGGCTGCAAACCAGCTGCAAAGCCTGAGATACCATCCTTCAGCTCGGAGACCATTTACAAACTCTGTACTACCCTTACAGGGAAACAATCCCTGAGGAGCAGGGGATATGTATACCTTAAAAAGTAGAGCAATGAATGTCGTCTTGAACTCTGCATGTGTGTGTGTGTGTATGTAAGCAGAAAATATGTGCGGAAATGACTTACTAGAAAGAAGGACATCTGGGTTAAATGTGCTCTTCACTTAGTTAATCATGTGGAAGTGTCATTCCAAAGAACGTTGTGTATTAAGTCTTACCAAGGAAAGTGCTTTGTTCAAAAGCGATACACACATATCAAATCTGAGAACACGAGTTCCCGTCTGACCTAAAAAATCCACCATTTACTCTGTTATTTATGCAAGCTGCTGTCAGTTCATTTTTTATACACTCAGGGTATTTTCCAATCTGTGATGAATGCTAAACAAGACAAGGGTTACTCCTTGCCATGTCAGAGTAGCAAGGAAATTAAATTACCTCTTTGTGAGTGCCAAGTTCAATGTATCCACAGAGAGGGTGAAATGCTCCTGTGCCACACATGTAAACATGGGTTCGGTTGTAGGGCTGAAGAACCCTGATAAAATTGGCACAGTCTGTCTGTTGTGAAGGGAAAGGAGAGAAATGTTAATTTTCATGTTTATTTTTCTCTTTGACATTATTGTACTAGGTTTTAGCCATAGTATCCTTGTATTTAACCTCAAAACTACTGTAGCAGTGACTGTTTACTAGATAGCTCAAAGTTGTGATGGCTAAAATTTTGCAGTGGCTATGTACCAGGCAGCTCATCAATCAGATTTGTAAGCCCTTCTGTTGTAATGCTTACAGCCACGAGAAGCTATGTGGTAACAGTACAGTTTGGAGGACATCTGCTCAGCGTGTGCTGTGGACACATCCTCCGTCAACAAAAGTTAGATAGCCACTGGATTAATCTGCCTAAGAATCCTCTTGCCTTTGCTCCTGATTAAGGGTTCTGCACAAGCTTTAGCACTGAAGATTACATGATAGAAATCCTTGTGGCAATCTGAAGGGCTTCACCATACTTCCAAGGGGATGTTTTGTGCAAGTGACCTCTCTTTGCACCAACCACAGCTGGTCACCTTTATTTGGGATTTCTGTGAGTCCTTCGGGATAATCAGGTCAGTCTTGGCTCTAACTGGGCTTGGTCGTGACTGGAAAGCAGCACAGATGGCTGCCACTTACTGTAAGGATGAGTTGGATATAAAGGCAAGTTGTAGTTTTCCCCAAAATTAAAGAAATATGTGCACATATAACAAGGTACTTAGGCAATGCACAAGAGTTACGTATAGGTCCAAGAGACCATCCTACACCTAAGTGCAGAGACAATGCAGGAAGCAAAAAGGAGACAGTTATGATGTATGTTAGAAACTAATATTCTCTGGTGCCTTTTCTTTTGTCTTAGCATAGGAATAGATCAGCACAAATCCTCCACATAGACCAGTATCAGAACTTTCCCAGTGCTCAGCAGAGGTGTTGTTTAGCTCTTGTCTGCTGTAAAGATAAGGGTAGCAATAAGTTAGGATAAAAAGTTGAAATTCCTCAGACAAGAGCACAGAGAGTGTTCTGAGCTGGAGTCCACCTTGGTAACAGACAAGCTGGACAGAAAGCACGGGATTTGTGGAGAGAAAAGGAAGAAATTTTATTATACAGCTGGGAAATGTTTACATTTATAGTGGACTCTAGACACGATGTAATCTGTGCTATGCAAAAGAGATATGAAAGTTTTATTGTATATATGAATGCACCTTATATACACAGAGACTTTTTAAAGAAGATTTGTGGTTCCAGGGAAAAGCTAACGAGTCTGAGATTTTGTTTTAACCTTAGCTGCAGCTGTCTACAAATTAAGTTAATTTGTAGTGTCCACTGCTACTCTGATTCACCAATGAATTATAATGAAGTTACATTCAGGATATTTTCAAGAAAAGAGGAGCAGTGCAATGGGAAAGAAAGGATTTCAGGGGAACCTTTCCCACAATAAATTTCAGAGGAAAGTCCATTCGTCTCTCAACTGCATTCGTTACATACAAGGATGGCTGAGCATGATTGCTGCTCTTAATATTGACTATTTTTCTTGAAGCATTAACATTTAAATAAATTCAATGACTTTTAAATTAAAACAAAATTTTTTTCAATTAATCCTGAAAAAAAAAAAAGTGTCAAAGCAGCTTACTAACCTATATAGTGCATTTAGAAACAAGTATATGGATGCACAGTATTATCAGCAATAATAAAAATATAGATACTATACTTACATGGGCATCTTTCCCAGCTAATTTGCATAACTCCACCTTTTCTTTTGCTGCAGGCCAGTAAATCTGGAAGAGAATTTAAATAATACAAAGATATATTATTAAGATATATATTATAAATAGTCCTCTGATTGCTGCTTAGCTATTTCCTCCAATGAACAGTTAAAACAGACTTATGCATGTCAAAGGAATTTATGTGAGTAGAAGTGAATGTGGCTTTGAGTACAGGTTTTTGTCACTAGTATCAAGGCTTTAAAATCAAATCCCCTGTTCTTTGTTAATTTCGTCTTTGTGTATACCTACCTTTTAAAAGTACTTAGCTGATCCATCTAACACACCTTGTAAGCATTATGAACCACATGCTTTTCTCAAAGATTAGATGAGCCAAATCATCTTGAAACTAAACTGACTGCAGAACAAGGCAATTTACATTTGTGATGAATTTGGTCCAGTGAACTTGGCAAAGCAGTTATAGAAAAATAGTGAGCTGTTACTGCCAATTTCCAAATGAAAAGAAGTTTTGTTTGAAAAACTAAAGGTAGCTGACGGGAAATTTGTAGAACAAGTACATTTGACAGAAATTAATAGCACATTGTTTTAAAACGTCATCAGTCAACAATAACTGAGTTTACTGAGTGAAACATACAGATTTAGAAAATGACATAGGAGTTTAGAGGATAATCATATACCTTAGATAATTTGCAGCATATATTATTACTGTTTCTCTTTCTTTTTATTTGTATTATAGAATTCTATATATTAGGTTTAAGTGCAGATGGAGCCAGATGACAAATCATTATCTGTTACTGTAACCCCAATGATATTAGTGGTGAAAAGTCAAAGAGCAACAGCTCCATTTCTGGTTCATTGATTTCAATTAAACAGTTAGAATTTGATATCATAGAATCATAGAATATCCCGAGTTGGAAGGGACTCATAAGGATCATCAAGTCCAACTCCTAGCACCGCACAGGTCTACCCAAAAGTTTAGACCATCTGACTAAGTGCACAGTCCAATCTCTTCTTAAATTCAGACAGGCTTGGTGCAGTGACTACTTCACTGGGGAGCCTGTTCCAGTGTGCGACCACCCTCTCGGTGAAGAACCTCTTCCTGGTGTCCAGTCTAAATTTCCCCTGCCTCAGCTTAACACCGTTCCCGCAGGTCCTATCACTGGTGATTACGAAGAATAGGTCAGTGCCTGCCTCTCCACTCCCCCTCGCGAGGAAGTTGCCGACTGCAATGAGGTCCCCCCTCAGCCTCCTCTTCTGCAGGCTGAACAGGCCCAGTGACCTCAGCCACTCCTCATACGTCTTCCCCTCTAGGCCCTTCGCCATCTTTGTCGCCCTCCTCTGGACACTCTCCAACAGTTTCACATCCTTTTTGTACTGTGGTGCCCAGAACTGCACACAGTACTCGAGGTGAGGCCGCACCAGCGCAGAGTAGAGCGGGAAATTATGCAGTATATTTTTGATTCTACCAAATTCAAACAAGAAGCTGAATACCAAGTCTTTCAAAAGCATTATGCTAAGCATGGATCTTTTTTTCCTTCTTTTGATGAAAGACAGCTACAACCATTTCTCATGATTTATAACAACAAATCACACTAATTTTAGAGCAAATATTAGTTAGGAAATTGCCTTACATCCCAGAGACCAATATGAAGATTGCTAGTAGTCATACATGCTTTTTTACTCGAGTCTCAAATCACACTTGGTAAAATCCTAAATAGTGAGTAGTGAATATATGAATAAAATTTTGTTATAATAGTCATTAAAAAGGATCTTCCAAGAAGGACAAATAACTCGAAAATGTGTGAGAGGAGTTAGCTTCTGTAATATTCCTTTTTGTTCGCCCAGATGGTGGCACCTTTTAAGATGTGGCTTGCCCCATACACAGGCTTAGACCCACACTGGGATGGAAAGCTAGAGTGCCCTGTGTTGAATGGCTTTATCACAGTCCCAAACACACAGTCAATGTTCCTCTCAATATGGAAACCATCTTTTTATTTCATTTCTTTCTCTTCTCTTCCCAGTGCTAATGGATGTGTTGGCTTTCTGCAAGGAAATTAATTTCCTCTCAGTGAATTTACAGTTACCTTTGTGATTAGAGGCTAATAGTAAAGATAATGTATTTTAAGTTATATAAACCCTAACCCTTTACAGCAACATTTACTTAAAGTCAGAGATAAGGCAGTATAAAAACATCTCTGCACTGAGTAAAAATTTACTTTCCCAGAGCATTTTCTCAGAATGATGTCATGATAGCATCCAGGTACGAAAATGCAGTTGGAAATCAGCCACACCAGCATGTCTGGATTACGTGGTGTACAACTCCAGAAAGTACAGCAAGAAGCACTGGGAACATTGCAAAAACATTGGGAAGAGCTGAAGCTAGTGCCAGTGAATTTATCTGTCCTCTGTCTGGGTGGAGTGGGACAGCTTTTTTTTTTTTCCTCTTTTGCTCCCAAAGTTGTTTAGGTATCTGGTTATGTAGACAAGATCTCCTGTAGGCTTTCAAAAATGCCTGCCTCTTCCTGCCAACTACACAGAAGTACTGGACCCTTGCTTTGGGAGTTCCAGTTATATTGGAAAACATCCAGACTTGAAGACATCAGGTATATTAATGGACTCTACCCTCAATTCTTGTTAATTCTTGTTAAGATTCCTTCATGGGAAATAGTGTTTGTCATACAAACTGAACCAGTCAGGATGAGACATACATACTCCCTGCCATTGTAAAAGAAAAAGACCACAGTCAGTTATGATAGAAAAATCAATTGTCTCACATTCTGGCTACTCAACAGCCTCAGTATTTAGCATTATACAAGGCCACAAGAGTCAATGAAAAGTGTAGCTAAGTGATCCAACTAACTTTTAAATCAACTTGAGCCTCAAAGGAAAATAACAGCATCAGTATCAACAATAACAATAAAAACAATGATAATGATATTCACATGGAAATCCAGAATCATTTCATGTTTCAAACAGCATAAATTATATATATATATGATATATTTCATGGTCTATATCTGTAGCGTCTGGAGAAATCTTAGAATAGCTAAGTACGATTACTCAATTTAAGGGAAGACTCTAACTAGTTGAAATACATGAACAATATAATAATGAAATACATGAACAATGTTCTTCTATAAACAGGATTATCTTCTTCTCTTAAGCTTCAGCTTATTTTCCTTGTGAAATATCCATATCAAAATTCCAAAGGTTAGCACTACTGTCCTGGTTTCCTGATTTTATCTTTTATGGACCAATTAAAAACAAAATACCTTACCATTACTTTTAAATAATTGCACAAATATTTTCTTAAATTTAGCAACAGGAAAGAAATTAAAATCTCCAAATAACTGTAAGCTAATAAGTTCTCTGCTAGCAGAGTGAAAGAAAACCTCCCAGGAGAACAAAATTAAGTAACACAGAAGCGTAGGACAGATAAGGTATCACATTAAAGGGTAGCTGGAAATTCATTTCTGATTAAAACAAAACAATAGGAACCACAAAGATATTTTTCAGATCAGAAGCAGAGTAAGTTCTAAAAGTAACATTTTTCCTTCCTCCAATCATACATTTTTACTGTGAGAAGAGTGAAAAGAAAAAAAAATGAATTTTTTAAAAATATAGATGATTTAGATACATAAATTGATTGGTGAATGCTATATATACCATTATAAGTATTTATAAATATTACCTAGACACAGTTCTGTGAGTTTCATTTCAGCTGCCATCTGTCATGAATTAACAATACTGGTTATGAGCTAGTATTTCCCGTGTTCTTCTGTACCTAACTTTCTCTAACCACTTTTGTTTCTAGGCTAACACTTAGACTATAAACCCCTTGGTGAAGTGATGGCTCAAAGACAAAACATTGTGTTCTGATTCCAAAGAAACTGTTTTATTAGATTAGAGGTTTTCCAAGAATCATTTCTAATGAAGCTACTAAACCTGGGATGATGCAAAGCTTTTCCAAAAGAATGGAAATTACTACACATCATCACGACACACACAGAAAGAAGAACATAAGATATCTAAGTAAGTTACAGTCCTATTGGTCTTATTTCATCTGTTTGCAAAGCTTCAGAACAAATTTGTATGGAAGGGATAACTTAAGTTTCTAGTGAATATCAAATATGATATTACACAATATAAATTAGTAAAGAGGCATTGCTCCTGGCTAATGTTGTACCTTTCCTTAATAACATAGCTGAATTGAACATTAATGTGGTAAAGATCCTCTTTATCAAGGCTTCAATAAAGCATTTTGTAAGTTGCCACATGGAAATTGATTAGCTCAGCCAGGGAAAATAGATAATTATTAATAAGAAAAAAATGGCCTGATAAATAAAGAACTTGTGGTAGGAAGTTACTCATGGAGTTATTCAAGAAATAATGTCATAGCTCATATTATTTCATGTACTCCTCAGTAGTCTTGGCAAAAACACAGCACTCTGCAGCAAAATTTGGAGATGACACAAAATTAAGAAGCATAAGTAATAAAAATGAAGACTTCCAAATCCACAGGAAGAATCAAAGCATTTTGAAAAACAGAGTTATAAATAGTAAGAGGAAATTGATATAATCTGGACATAAATAAATATAGATCATAAATTAAAAAAAAAAAAAAAAAAAAACTGAAACATCAGAGTAGTAAGATTCTGGTATTAAAGACCATCCTACAGAAGTTGCATAAAGTATCCCACAATGCCCCTTTCAACAGAGTTGGACTGGGTTATTAAAGGAATAACTGCTGTATGAGGTATTTGTTTGTGATAGCAGGGAGTGAGACCAATTGACCAGTCTGATTCCTCCCAGCTCCACATCCCCAAGATAGTCACGCTCGTGCCAGCAGCAAACACTTGAGTGTCCCATTGAGGTCGACGGCTTTCAGCAGCCCTGGGGGTTTCACTGGAACCTCTCATGTGCTTGACACTGCACACGTGCTTCAGCACTTCTCTATCAGTACAGTCTCTGGTACGAGAAACCCCAAAGTGTTTCATTAGTGGTACATGCAGCACCAGCAGGATGTGTCCGTATCTGGAGTGACGGACATCAGCTGATCAGCATGTCTTGTATCACTCACTCACTGAATTTAAGTCCTGTGAAGAAAGACATTGTTTCCTTCCTATGCTGAAGGAATAAGAGGTGGATGGAAGCACTTAGAGAAAAATACATTGATTTTAATCAGCTACTTGATGCAGCAAGTCTGCTTTCTTCCCTTACTTTATTCTATGTTGTACATTTTTGTTGTACTGATGCTTCATAGAAGAAGGCATGCAATAAAATTAGAATATCTTTGATGTCAAAATGTCTCATTAAGACTTTGTGAAGCAAGCAGACCATAATTCAGAAGCTTAAACTCACTGATGTTAATGTATTCCCCATAAAACAGTTCCAACTGAAACACCCAAAGAACAAAGCCAGATTGAGCTGTAAGCCCATTGTCACACTGGCATATGCAAAGTGCTCCCCCTGAGAAACTCTCCTCCATGAAAGGCTACTCTGCATGATTAAAAAAATAAATAAATAAATGGATTCCTGTCTTAGCCTAATGTGATCATAAAACGTGCGCAGTAAAGAGGGCAACATGATCCAAAAATGTTGAAGTAAACTAGGAGACACTCTAATCCCAGCTATGCCATTACCCTACTATTTGTAACATTCAGTTCTCAGTTTTCCCACCAGTAAAATTACTTTCTCCTTTTTTTTTCACTAAGAACTTAGTAATTCATAGCAGAAAAATGGAAAGCAAGGAAAAATAGTAAGATCAAGGAGCACCAAGAAAAGATATGAGTGATCCAAAGATAAGACTATCACACTGTTTCATAAGACAATACCGTAAATATCACAGCTCAATAGCGTAACAGTGGGTGTTCATAGATTGCTTGCTGAGAACTATGACATTTGTCATTTTTGTATACTGACCTAGGGTCATGTCACAAAAAAAAAAAAAAAAAAACTACTGCAAGCACCAAAAATGTATTGAATTTCCCAAGAAACACTGGAAAGAATTTCATGCTTTTTTACTATTATTTTGCTGTAAACAAAGAGTGTTTTAATTAATGGGAAAATGAGCTGTTTTTAGCATACTGTGCAAGTATACCAGTTGGTCTCTAAATACCTCACATCTGTTGCATTCGTGTATCTGGTATGGGAAGTTCACAACTTGGGGAACTGCAGAGATTGTTCTCATATACAAATGCTAAGAGGAAGGTTACCCTAAGCATTTCTCATAACTGGCTCCCACTGTATTTGCTATACTCTGAAATTCAATATTTTAAAGCATCAGTAAACAAAGGGCTTTAATACATCTAAGTGCCTTGTCTGAATTTCTCCTTGTATTTGAAACTTCGACTGTTTTTAGAATTGGATTATTCACTTTTTGCTTTTTTAACAGTTTTATCAAAGGTTAGCTAACTCTCAGGACTACTTAGAGACCCCTAAAAAACAGGGAAGTTCTCTTAAATTTCTGTTACTTTAATATCTACCACAGACCTCTTGTCTTTCAACCGTTATTTCTACATTCATCACACTAATTCCCATAGTTGAAATACACCTCCAGGGAGATATTTGACTGGAATTTCCGATTATTTTATAACAGCAGAAAATTGGATCTCTGAAAGAGTTAATTTGATATGGCATAAGGAGGGGAAGAGAGGATATGAGGATTGATTTGGATTATGGGAAGTGCCAGTATATGCTATTCTTCATTTTCATGGTAATAGCAATTTGAGTTAAATGCACTTGAAAGTCATAGAGAAGCAACGGTTGTGTATTTAGATGACACATTCGCAGACTTTTGGTAGCTTAAATTTGGCAAGTGGCTGTTAAAGAGAGATGTCTGAACTAAATGGGCTTTTTGTATTGCATCTATCTAAGATGAAGCCAGATCTCAGCTTGCCACAGGGCTCTTAAAGTCCTGACCCACACCAAGCACAATTGAAAAAGTAGCCAATGCTTTCAACACTCAAGGGTTTTCTGAAGTGCATTTTCAGGTGTACATTATGAGCATGTGTGAAACCTTAGAGAAAACAGACCAGATGCTGATTTCATTTACACCAGATTAAATCCTGAAAGGCTTCAATGCCTTTACATTTCATTTTCTACAGTGTAACCCCAACAGACTTCAGCCTTCTGTTTCTCCTAAAAGGAAACCATACACCAGGATTTTCAGGGTAAACGCAATTTGCTTCTGACTTGTTTATCACTTCAGTCTGAAGATAAATCCTACTTTTGAAAAAGTCAAAGCCCAATATGAGTTTTCAGAGAGCAGGATACTGGCTGTTGTTAAACCTAAACATATGGGTAAAATATAAAAACAACAGGGGATGTTTATGGAAACATAATTTATGGCAACAATGCAAAAGGAAATAACAGAGACACCCTCTTCCACCTAGGATCTCTGTCCTGGTTACATACTGCTTTCTCCACGTCTTGCCTCAGTCTGTTGTTCCATGTCTGTAAACATCAGTTAAAAGCTTCCGCCTTGTCTACACAGGTGCCTAAATTTCACTCTATCAAACAATGTTATGGACTCTAAAGGTTTCCAGAGCTTCAAAACAACATTTACATAGATCAATGCCAAGGGCACTCCAAGGGCTAGCAAGCACAGTTATCACAGCTATCTCTGGACATCCCTAACCTGAAACACCATCATAGCTCCTTCTTTCACTCTTGCTTCATTACACAATGTTGATTGTATTTGGTAGTAGCACATTAAATTACATAGATACTCAATAGAAACAGTCTTGTTTTACTGTAAATGATAGAAGAGTTTTATTACCATGAATTTTGCAAGGATGGGAAATACCCTAAAACAGGTGGAAATTAGTACTTTATGAACTGTAATATCCAGAAAAGTTGTTTTTGTTTCAAAAGCAAGGCCATAAGCATGCCTTTAATGCCTGAGAACTAATTCCTTATGAAAGGAAGGTGAAAACATGGCCCTGCCAGACCTCAGCATCACCCTCATTCTTTTCTCAGAACCTTCTCTACTAACAGTGACTGAAAAGAAACCAACACGCTGACAAACAGACTCATGACCATCCTCCTCCCCTGCCACATGGCTTATTTTATTTTTTGATTTTTTTGGTCTTTGTGCCCCCTCTTTCAAAACTTAGAAATCTCCAGTGACTTCCAGATTAACTCTCTGGTCTCTACAGATGTCACCTGGCAATTCTTTTCACCTGACAGGTAAAGTGTCACCCTCAAGCAGTCTACAGCCTTTGCTAACAGGCAGAAAGCGGAATTTCTTTGAAATATAAAATAAGCTGCATATATTCAGTTAGGAAGGAATAAACTTGGTGTTACTGTGCTTCAAGGCTGCAATAAACATCTCAGGCTCTGTATCAACACCTGAGGCTCTGGCATGATGGCACAACTAAAGCCTACCTTCAATGCTGGCTTAATTCCCACTGGTTTCATTCCTAATTGAGACATCTATATAGACTGACAGGTTTCCCAGAGCAATGAAGATAAAATTGGGCACCTATATCTTAAGGGTATTGTTTATATATATTTATATATTTATATAAGAAACACACATATACACACATGCATATGCTTTTTCATGTATATCCCCATTCCTGGAGAGATGGGTGGGTCACACTGCAGGTATCACACGGTGATACTACTGACTTATAACCGCATTCACACTGTTAGTAAGCACTGGAGTTATAAAAAGGTGCAGAATTTGTTCACAACTATTTCATAAGCATTTACCCAAATGAGATATACTTATATATATATATATATGTATATGTATTTTCTACTGTGAAATGCACACAGATAAAATCAGTACAAAAGGAGATTAAAGGATACAATACATGACAGCTGCACCTGGCAATGCCAAAAAAATAGTAGCAACCACAAACTAAGAATACTCCAGGCAACAATAATTTGTGACCTAGTGCCGATACACACTGGGGCAGATGAAAACAACTTGTTCCAAAGCTGCTGTTGGGGATCTGACATGTTTATCTATTTGGCCCACATGTGGCTGTGTCTTCTAGCACTGACAGCTCCTGCAGGTTGGCAGCTTTTCAAGAGCTTGTCAAGCCTTGATAGCATTCCTATTCCTGCAGAGATGGGCGGGTCACACCACAGATTGCACAGCGATAATAGTGCTGACATATAACCCTGCTCACACTGGTAGTGAGCACGAGTTACAGAAAGGTGCAGAATTTCTTTACAGCTACTTCATAAGTGTTTGCCCAGCTGATCACATTTTGTATTTATTATTTAGTTTCTAGGGTTTTTCTTTTTTCTTTTTCTTTTTTTTTTTCTTCTTTTTGAGTATTAAAATAACAAAGTTTTTAGGCAAACTCACAAGAAAATTCTATTGACTGAAGTCATCTTTTCAGACAGATCCGAGAGATTAGGATTTCTAAGGAATTCTTCTACAGCTTTCCATCCTCTCATGCTAGTAAAAATTTTTTGTTTTACACCACACTTCTACTTGGTTGTGACATAGTTTTTGTCTGCATTTGCAATGGCCTGATAAATATAGGTTGCTGCTCTTCTCTGCCTTTTCTTTATTTTACGGTACATAAATAACTTTCAACATCTGTCAGGCCCCTCAGAATCATTCAAGAAAAGACTATGGCACGGATAATGCTATTTGTGGAATAAGAGCTATAGGCTTCTATTCAAGACAAGTTCAAGTTCACAGAATATATTTTTTTTTCATACTACAGAAAGACAATTATATCATTTAGGTACATTTTTAGTCTTTTTCATTTTTCTTATTCTCATTGCTCATTCTGGAGTCTTTTTCTGGTATACTGTTCTAGCTACTGTTATTTTATAATAAGGTTTGCAAGCACTGGAAACTGGGTAGATTTTTTCGAGCTGACAGTTAAAAAGTTTTCAACCAATTACACAATAAATTGAATAAAAATATACAATGATTCAAGAAATCGGAACTCGAGAAGAACTATTGATTTATTTCATCAGGAAAAACTGTACCAGGAAATAAAGCCATAACTTAATATATTTAAATTAATTTAACTAATTTAAGTAAATAATTAGGTTGCAAAAATGAAGTTATGAAATGATATGTGTGTATACATTAGAGAAGGGAACACAATACAATGCTTTAGATGTTTCTTTGAGTACTATTCCAGACATATGAATACAGAGCATCAGACACTACAATATAATTTTGCCAAGTAGTTATGTCCACAGACAGGCATTTTCTGGGAGTAAATTGTTAAGGATGCTAACTTGGCATTTTGGTGTATCAGCAGTTACTAATACAAAATAAATAAGTAAATAAATAAATAAATAAATAAGTAAATCTGAAGCTGAGAACTTTTACTAAGTAATCTGAATCATAAGATGTTTAATATTCTAATTAATTCAGACTGCTCTTGCTCCAGGACAGGAGAGGACAAAGGACACGCTTCAGCCCATCGAAGTCCCAACTTGTGTGGTTTCTTCGCACTGGGAGAGCCTGGAAGCCAGCCGCCTGGCCCCGAGCCAACGCAAACCACAGTCAGTCTAAACACAGCACCGGCAAATGCTACTTTCTGACACTTCCCTGCTACTGGAGAGTATCCTTGAGCACTGAAACCTCATCAGTGACTGAGATTTATACAAAACCAACTTCCTCCATCCCCTCTCTCCCCTCACTCACATGTTTCAACCAGGCCAGCGCAGAGGAACCAAGGAGGATGTCTGTATGATATTGCCTCGTGGGCATGTACTCAACAGGGTAAGTTTATGAAGTTGTTGAATGCCCATGGAGACCTTGGAAATCAACACACCAGGATGCTCTGCAAGGTTTTAGTGTCACGTGTCACTTTTAGCTGTTTAAATACACTTTGCCTCAATGTTTTGTCTGAAAAGTTAAAGACAACCTGAATAGTTAAATGTATTTGAAACTGCACATAATTCTTTCTTTAGTCCAGATATCTTACTGCCAATGAATTTTACTCTTTTTTTTTTTTTTTTTCTCTCCAGGTTACTACAGATATTTAGGCTTATTAAATGGCTTACCAAATGCAAATTTTAATTCAAATTCTTTGCTCTAAAATATCTATGACTAATGGTGCTGCCTGATCACAAATGAATTCTCCTGGCTCAGTTTGCTTTCTGCACTTCTTGGAAAGTGCAACATCCATAACAATCAACGGTGGTATGGCTAAAGTGAAATGTTACCAACTTGGGTGGAGGGGTGGACTATGCAGGGTGCGAACGCCTCCAGAAAGCTCTGAATTAATCAATCCCCACTGAACATAATGGGAAGTGACAGCACTCAGCATCTCTCAGGAGGCAATCAGCAACCCACAGAAACAGGCGTCTGCTTTTCACACAAACACAATTTGTTTGCTACAGAAAGCCTATGCCAAAAATCAATCCATGATCTGAATCTCCAATATGAATAATGCTGTTATAACTGCAATTTCCTGAAAAGGTGCTGATTTTTCAGCAAACTACTGAGATGGAAGATGAACATGTGGTGTTTCAGAAAGCATCCTAGGGAAGAAATCTCCTGAAACAATCTGAATTTTAAAGGATTAAAAAAGAATTTTAAAGTGGTGTATGGAACATTGCAGAAGTCGAAATAAGATACTTAGCTTGATACTAGAAACACTTGTATATGATGACAGCAAGTGCTGCATTTAAGTGTGGGGCAAAATCATCTCCTGTTACACCTGTTAAGCCCTGTGCTGCCATCATATTAATTTAGGATCAGTTACCACTTCAAAACTGACAGCAGAATATAGTCACTTAAAACCTCCTGCTGGCACTTAAAGAAAATATCAAACAGCTGAGAATTTAAATTTTCTTCAGTAAGTAGCGTGTCTGGAAAAAGCAGGAAAGCAGTTTTTGTGTGTGTTTCTGTACAAGCATCTGTTTTTTATATGTAGCCGTCAATTGTGCTTACAAAAACTCTGTTTCACCATGTGTACTAGAAATATTGAAGGCTATATTGCCTTTTTATTATCTGGAGTTAACACATTGTCACAGGGCAAGGGCCAGTGAGTACAGTGGATCCCAGTGGAAGCTTCTCCTATCACTAGCAATTCCAGATATTAATGTAAATATTAATATTAAATTGCCAGTAACATTGCCAATTATTTAAACCATCCAAATTGCCTCTGCTCTGTTTAATATCAGAGTAATGTAATCCCAGTGATGCCAGGAAGCAACGAATGATCTGCCTGCAGTTACCATCTTCCAAATGCTTTTATTTGAGAATGGTGACCATGACAAAAGAAATAAAGAAGCAAACGCTTACAGGTGCATGTTTGCCATTTTGCTGATATTTTGTTTTCATGCAATGCAGGGCTCCTACAGGTGGGTGACCTCTTGTAGGACTTCAGTCTCACAGAAGGTCAGATACCATGAGAAATTCATTTTATTAAAAATAACCTGTATAACTATGGAAGGTGAGATTAATATTAACTATTTATATTATAAATATTAAGTCCTAGTACAAAACATCACACAACAAATCAGTTACCCAGTGAAGAAAAAAAAATAGATAAAAAGGAACAAAATTGAACTTATGAGATGAACTCTGTGGAAAATAAACTGACCTTTTTTACATTTTTGTTTAAATCAACCAAGTTGAGCAGGAAGATATGGTCTTTAGCCCCGATTAGCAGCCGGCCCCTCTCCTCATCTAGCAGCAGGGTTCGAAAATCAAGCCCCTCCGTAGATCCTAGGAATGGGATGCAGCTGTTTGAAAGCAGCAAGTCTGTGGGAAAATGAAGAAAATCTTTATAATCAAAATGTTTACATATGACTCATTGGTGTCTTTTATAAATATATGCAACCAGCATGGAGTATGCCAGTGACATAACTGCAGTCTTGGAGCATGTCTTTCCAGGGTCATAATACAGTTCCTTTCAACCTTGGTTTTCTTTGGGGGAGAGGGAGAGAGGGGTGTTGTTACGTCCAAATTGGGTAATATTTACTTTCACAAAGATTTTCCTGTATGAAACTTTCTTAATGAATTGCCTCTATGACATAAAGGAATCACATTCCTTGGCAGAAATTAGAAACAAAAAGAGCTATATCTTTACAGCATTGTAATAAAACAAATGTGTGTTTATATTGTCATACTCATGGATACACAGGACCAAGAATCAATATCTCACCATATTTGGTGCTCAACATATAAAGCAGCAACATATAAAGGCCAATGGCACAGAGAACAGCAAGGAACTGGAAACAGCTGGTAGGTGTGGCAGGTATATAAGGATGAGAAGAACTGGGAGAAGGAGGTAACAACTGTAATGTGTTGAATCATAGAACAGTTTGGGTTGGAAGGGACCATAATGATCATCTAATTTCAACCCCCTGCCATGGGCAGGGACACCTCCCACCAGATCACATTGCCCAAATTCCCATCCAGCCTGACCTTGACCATTTCCAGAGATGGGGCAGCCACAGCTCCTCTGGGCAACCTGTTCCAGTGCCACCTGTTCCACCCTCAGAGTGAATAATTTCTTCCTGATATCTAGCTTTAATCTACTCTCTTTTGGTTTAAAACTATTACCCCTTGTCATATAACTCCCTGATAATGAGTACCTCACTATCTTTTCTGTATGCCCCTTTAAATACTGTAAGGACACTTTAAGTATAGGAAGTTTCGCATAAGGTTCATTTTTTCCATTGCCTACCATTCATTTTTTGGTGGTAGTACAGAAAATCTCTACAATTAAATTTGCAGTTACTACAAGTTTAATCGAGAACTGAAACATGAATCAACACCCATCGAGCATAGGTATACCAAGGCATAGTATTGAAAAAAAAGGGAATATAGAGGCATATTAAGGGGAGCATTGAGTACTAACACCTCTAAGCTCCTGGGGTCTGTACTTTCCTTACAGAGTTGGCACCAGGTTGCCGTTCCTGCATCCTTGTACTCTCTGCAGGGAAAGTTAGGGCAGAGCTCTGGCTATAGCTTGTAGTTTAACGTCACACACTTTCCCTTTTAAAAGCATACATTTTCAACATAACTTTTACTGTGATGTAGTAGTGGCTTCCAATCCCCTTCAAAAGGTAATTAAGAAAAAATATGCTTCTCTATGAAACTAATGAAAGAATCTATGCTTTTCCCCATTAAAAAAAAAAAAAAAAAAAAAAAAAAAAAAAAAAACACCACTAAAGGGCCATAAAGTAAAGAGTCTGAAATCTTTTGCTCACTGAAGACTTTGCAGACGTAATTTTGGATGAGGACACAAACAACATACAGAAAAGAGCACAACGAGAGTATAGTCATGTTGAGCAGTCTCTAATTTGGGGAGAACAAAAATAAACACGTGAATCAGTTCTTCCACAAGCAACCTCTCCAAGCTAAACCATTCACAAATTTTGGGACAGAAAAGTAAATCCTGTATTTAATTGAATACAAAATTAAGGATATTTCCACCTTCTTGGCACCGGATGGACAATGTATCCTTCCTGCTAAAGAGGCTAGACTTAAAGCACAAGTTACTTACATTTCCTGGTCATGATTAAAACCACAGCCAGTGTTTTGCAGAGAAACTCGGGATCAAAATAAAGAGGGAAAAAAAAAAAAAAAGAAAAAACTTTTTCCCCAATGTCTCTTAAAAAAAAATGTGATAGGCAAAGCAAAAGATTAAGTCTTGTTGATGGCTAATAAACAGCACCATGGGAGAAAAAAAAAATAAAATATATATTTTAACTTTATTCATATGACTACCTGGTACAGAATTATTAAAATTATTTTTTTGGCTCTGTCACTTCTACTTAAGCTTATGTGGTTTTGTCTGGCTCACTGCTGAGTACTGTTAGGTACAGTCTTAAAACAAATTGTCTTGTATTGCAGCTCCTATTCCCCTAGGTGGGATTTATTTGGCAGTACCTTGAAAAATCTTACTTCACATTAAAAAACTAAATCAAAAGTTAAACTTTACACTGCTTTACACCAGCACTATCCTTTCTTGCCTATCTTTTGTGAAGACAAAGATGTCACTGTTCTGCAAATCAGTAACAGTTTAAAAGACCTGCTTACTGATTGACAGCAAGATCACTGAGGAAAAAGTTGTGGATAGCACAGTACTACAAACACCTAAATCCCATCCAAACTACTACTTACAGTAGAACTGTCTGAAGAATAGCCAAGCTGTTAGCTACCTGGCTAATAACCAGTGTTAAAAATAAATACAAATTTTAAGAAGTGAAAATAAAAGCCCTCTAAATTCCAAATTTCTGAAACTTAGCTTACTCCACTAGTGTGTTTTCACTCAGAAAGAGGTAAAGATTTATTACTCCTGACACTTTCAGTGTTGTTGGGCTCTCTGTTATAGGACAGCAATCTCCAGTTACTCTTAACTTTTGTGTGATGTAGATGTATCTTCATCAGACATCACAGACTCTATAAAACTCCTCCCTTGTTTTTCCAGACTGGAAATTCTTGGCACTGGATGTGATGGAGCTGTTTATTGGGAAAGGATTCTCTGACGCTGACCACAGTGAAAAAGAAGGTTTTAGCTCTCTTGGGCTGCTCAGATTCTTCTCAGTTGATCTCTAAAATATTGTTTATCACCTCTGCATTTCTGAGCAAATGTCTTTCTCTGCTCCACCCATGATGTAAGAGCTGGCTGCATTACTAGATTATCCAATCCATTGCATATAGCATTCCTTATAAATTCTGCAGTCTAAATTTAACCCCTATTCAACAACTGTCTCTAACACTTAGTACATAGGACTGAGGGAGAGAAAGAAATGAGGGATAACAATATCTAGTAATTAGTAATTTACAGGCATTAACACAAATAAACAGGAGAGAGAGATGGATTTCACAGGCTACTGTATTTCAGCAACCCATATCATCCTCTGTTACATGACTCCTCAATCTCTTTTGAGGACAAGCTTCCAGTCATGTCATAGTGCTGGTCTATGTGGGATGGGTAACTAAAATGTAGAATACAAGGAAAAGATCCTTCTCATCACCAAGTAGAAATTTGATCTGAGTGAGGATACATGATACATTTGTGCAAATGCTCGGTAGCACTTGGTTTCGTTGCCTAGAGTCATGAAATCCATTGCCCTTTGCAAGCATGTCACTTGCCAAAATATCTCGACCTGATTCTCTACATATCTAAAAGAAGAGCACTGAGACTGCTATTTCCTATTTCTTTCTTATTTGGTAGAAAGAATCTCTGCAGTGGCCATCCCAAAAGAAGAGTCATTGTCTATTGCTTAACACTTCTAGTATTTCTTAGTAAAGAACCACCTAGGACAGCTACAATGGGGAGGGAAAATGTTGTCTCATAGGTGAAACGCCCAAATGGGAATGAGCCCTGCCTGGTGCCTTGTACAGTCATTTATTTCACTGCATCATAAGGAAAACATTTGTAAAATGTTCCAGATTAAAATGACAGCACTGCACACTGATTTCTTACTGATGTAAATGACAACATAAACTGCAAAGTGGTGAAGAATCAGGTTTGGTCAGTTATTTACTAACTATTGAAAAGAGCTTGGAAATAAGACTCCGAACATGGCCACTGATAAGATTAAAACTGAAACATGACCTAATAAATGTTGTCAAGTAAACATTAACAGAGAATTTATTAAATTACAGCCAAATTAATCATTGTTCTCACCTGATAAAAACAAAACAACCCAGCTTTATCAGTTGAAATTGCCCATCACAGCCAAATATCTTAAATATGACCTAGGATATCACACTGGAAAAATTTACCATGAAAAGCATACTTGCCCATTCATGTTTCAGAGCATATATTCTGCTTAAAGAAAGCTGTTGATGTGAATCATTGAAGCCTGTCTAGTGTAGAAATAGTTTTCTTGCAGTGCACAGAAACAAAGTTAGTTACAGGGATGGTCTTTTATAAGTGCACATTCACCATTCAGTTTATAGTGTGTATATACTGTTTTACTGAAAATTAAACACTTTTTTCTTCACTCCAGTCTGGCCATTAAATGAATATACAGCAAACTTCCTAACTGGGTTAATATTTCACTGCTGAGTGGCAGAAGATAGATTAGTAACTAGTTTTTAATCATTTAGGAAAGTATTTCAGAGGTCTTAGCTCACAACAGCTTGATCATTGCTTACTTAAACAATATACAGCATCAGAGCCACTGTGTAAAATTTCTGATGAAGAAATGTCATTGCATTCTGGTAGTATGTATTTACATTTACACAACATATTTAGACTTAGCCTTAGCTCATGTATTTGGTGACAGTACTGTTGTTCCTCACCCCAGCATGGTGTAAGAACAGAGCAATCTGGAAACAGTTCATGAAGATTCAGAATTGCCTTTGTGGCCAGACTTTTGTTTGTAATGATGGGCAATGCCTAAACTGGCAGAAAGGGATCTCCTCAACCTGTTTCAAAACAGCTGCATCTAATGACACCCTTGAAACATCCTGAATTTAGACACTACATATGTATAACTTTGTAATTTTCACAGTCAAAAGGCAAACATCAGGTCATTTTACTCTAGACGTGAGCAAGTTCCTTCACATGCTGGAAAATATCCATGACAATTCACATTTTTATTGTGTGAATCCTCAACTAAATCATTGGGGTAAAGAAGTGTCAAAATAGCACAAATACAGCAAATTACTTAATTCCTGAAGTATTCTGAGTTTAAACATACAATTGACCCCAGATGTATTTGTATGAATAGTTCCCATCTATGCATCTCTACTACTTATTGCAAGAAGTAAGCTATATTTTGTTTAATTGCATCTCACCATGGACAATGATTATTTGTTGTGCATGCCATGTGGCTCATTGCTGTACAATGGATTTTATTTGGCCTTGAGGAAAATGTCATATTCATGGTACAGCAGGGCCTTTCCAAAAGGATATGGATTACTGGGAGCAGAGAAAACACAATTTTTTGTTGGCACAACATTATGTAAAAATCTTGAATCTGTTTCTAGGTAGGCCTCAAACTACCTCATACTCTACCACATAGTTTGGGATTAGGCACTTACGTTCCTCCTTCAGGACTGAATTGATCTACAGGGAGGTATTACAGTCTCAGGAGGTGACACTGGAAAGAGAACTTTTTCAAAGATTGCTCCAAAATTCAGGAATGTTTTGCTGCAGTCTTTAAGGCATTTCAGGGAACTTTCCATGTCAAATTGCAGGCACTTCTAGCAATCAGTAAGAGTAAAATTTCCCAAATCCCTATTTGGAAACACGTATTGACATATGTCAAATGTCAACATTTTACAACACAGAAAAAACATAAGTAGCTTCTTCATGCACAATGTTTCTCAAATCATCGTTACAGTCAATAATAACTAAGCAATAGATCACTCCGTGCAGTGCTGTCAAGATACTTTTGTATCTTTCATCGGGAAAGGAAGATCATCTTATCTTCCAGTATGCTTTATAAGGGCTACTGCACCCATAAAGAGAAATACATTTATTTATGTGTGTATATATATATATATGCAAACTGTATTAAATTCTGGTGTGATGTGGGACCTGATTCTCTTTCATATTAGTAGAGCTCACTTGCAAGGAGGTGCTTCTACAAGATCAGAGCCAAGACTACTACAGAACATTCAGTCCATCTACTTCATAGCCTGGGGTATACTCAACATACAGTGCTGTCTTTGTCTGGCTCTGTGTATTTTAAGTCTGAAAAAATGGTAATCCAGTAAAACAAAATAGGTAAGTGCTAACCACCAAAAATACACTCAGTTAAAGCACTAGCTAAACAATTCTCAGTTGTGTTTATGGAAGTGTATTTTAGTAACTGCAAATAAATTTGACTAGAGAAACAGCTGCACAAATAACTTGTAAAGTGTTATTATTGCGGAGGTGATTAAAAGCTGCTTTGTGACTTCATGTTGTTGGTGAACAAAATGCAAAGGTTCAATTCACAACCTTCAAAGAGCCAAACAAAATAATTAACTTTTTAGACAACACAACTGAAAATGCATCTGAGGGAAACATTTGTTTTTTGTGTAGAAAATTTAAGGCCATGGATTAGTAAGGTTCCTTTTTCCTAAGTAGTTTATCTTCCTTGAAAAATTGCCAAGGAAAGCAAACTCACTGTTATTGCCAAGACAAAATTAAATCCTCTTTTTTTTTCTCTCTTTTTTTTTTTTTTTTTAACCTCTCTCTCTCCTTTTAAACAATACCGTGGATGTTAAAAGAATAAGCATTACAGATGTAATTCAATATAAATGACTGGCAAGCGTATGAGAATTGGTACTGTGTAGATAATTGTTGGCATCTCATCACACATACCTTTCCATTAGAAATGCCTGGCACACTGATGGACTTAAAGGACAACAAAGCTCCTCTCTAAGTGAAAGGTAGACTACACAAACAAACAAAAAAAAAAAAGACAACCCATCACCTCAATTTCCTCATTTTCAATTGTCAGGGCTTCACTTACCTATTTTTCATTTATCTCTTACAGATTCCCAGCCTGACTGTCAGTCTCACACATAATGGGTAAATCATCTGAGTTATGTGAATTAAATGTGCTTTCTTCTGCTGCAATCTTATTTTTATTTTATTCAAAGTATCCCAATGGTAAGGGGATATAGTTCTCTAAGAACATACAATTTTCTGCTTATATCTAGCACAGTAAAGCTTTAGACCATTGCTGAAGCTGGAGATCAGGATTTTTCTTGACCTAACAGAAAGAGAATTGTTAGCTTGACTGGAGACCAAACTCTTTCCCTGCCTTTTTTTTTTTTTTTTTTTAATTTTATTTTTCAGTGTCCTGAGCATCAGGCAGCTGAAAGAAAACCTTTCATCTATTCTGAGGGAGCAACCCACCAGCTCACCTATTCTTAAAGCCATTGCAAAATTCCCCATTTACTAAAGCCACAGTAGCAAACAGCCTATAAATTCATTGAACATGGAGAAAAGAAAAAAAAAAAAAAAGAACACCTTCAGCTGAATACTGCTGCTCTACTCACTCTCATTAGAATTTCAGTTTTTGCCCTGGTTAACCATTTCCCAGCCTCTTGTCTCTTCCAGTCTATCAGCCAATATAAAATCAAATATACAGAAAGCAAAAGATCAGTGGTAAGCTTCAGGTAGAAATAATGGTAATTAAAATCCTTGACTGGCTTATTTAAAGAAGCTTTTGACACTCGTTGTTTGTGAAATAGTTTTACTGCTTCAGCTAGCCTATCATCTCATATCACAAACGTTCCACCTACCTTTAGGTGCATAATCATATGACCTGTATTAGAAAGCGTGGAGATTAGTCCACACTCTGAGAAATGTGCAACACAAACAAAGTGCGCTGACAGTACATTGCACCTTGTAGATGTCTAGCATCAAAATCATACTGGGGATCTGGAACTTGTATTAACTTGCATGAATGAACACATCTCAGTCTGCAGCAGTGAACTCATTCTTTCTTGCTTGGCTGGAGATGTGTATTGCACTTTGCAAGTATGTCCAGGTGTTAAAAATATTATGCAGTTATCATATTTAGCACTTTAAGGCACCTTGCTCTTTTGTCAAAGCATGGTACACAAAATTATATGCAGTGCTACCCATTTTTTCAAAACAAATGACTGTTGTTATATTGCTTTTGCCTTCAGAAAAGCACCAACCTTTCATTTCAGACCTTTTTTTTTTTTCTTTTCTTTTTCTTTTTTTTTTTTTTTCTTCAGAGTGATGCAAAAAGGTCTGAAGCATTTTGAAGCACCTGGAGCTGAAATTTTCACATAACTGTCTGGAGAAACTTCTGAGAACACAGCATTATCTGAAGATGCACACAGCACCTTGCAGAGAGACTACTATAGCCTATATATCCATGGACAGATAAAACAGCAGGTTGTACTATTTCTTCTACCTATATTATCTGGTATCAGTTGTACAGAAATGGACACAAGTTTAAATCTTTACTCAATTTTTGCTCTGTAGGTGAAATGTCATCCTTAAGAGGTAAAAGAATTGGATTTTATTTCATACTTGAAGCAAATGAGAATTGTGTTGTGGATTTCACTCTCCAGGAATTGAAATTGCAAGGATTTTTCTCAAGTAAACCCAAGGTCTAATTGGCCACAGAAGTCTGGATTTGCCTCAGCAGCTGGTCTTACACCACAGATAGGTGCTGACAGCTCTTTTGGGGAGCCTGCCTCTTTTTGCTAAGACCTGAGTTCTCAGGCTGCACGTCTGATGCCAGAATTTGCCTCGTTGAGCCTATATCTGTTGAATATGAAATATACTGTTTTTCAGAAGGTCACATATATTAAGAATACATTTTTTCACCAAGTTCAAGTCTATTTGCCAGCTTCCTTAATGAGACTAATGTTCATAACAAAGCAGTCAAGGCCTTCATGCTAAAGACGAGAGACCTTGAACTGCAGAGGAACGAACAATTCAGTTGTAATAAAAGTGTCAGATGGCATGAGTGGAAAACACATTAATATTGATACTAACAGGCTTAGAAGAGATACAGAGCAGCAATAGCTATTCCTGAAGAAGGTGACTTGACAGTGCAAAGGAGAGTTCCTGCCAACCAGAGTTATTTGCTCAGTTACCTCATTAGTGCCTCTGTTTTCATAACTTAAAAGAAAAGTTCATAGACAGGGAAAAAAAAATCCAGTGTTTTGTTTTGTTTAGTTAGTTTTTGCCTGTAGTTTCTATTATTGAAACCTATTTGCAATTTCCGTACTAGCATTATCATATACCAGTTGTAACCAGTGTCTGTGTGCAACACAGACTTTTATGAAAGCATTGAATAACTGTATGTCCCAACCTCCCCTATCCTCTGCATGCTCCACACAGACACACACCCCGCTTTCACTCTGATCATGACTTGGAGCCAGACCTTAAGTTTAACCACTGTGACCTGCAATAATTTTATCAGCTGAGGATCTAGCTCTGAGTGTATAGCAAGAAGTCATGGGGGCTATCCTTCTCTCTGACTCCAAGCATTGGACCAGAGCCCTGACAAGCTGTATGGTCAGGCTGTAAAGCTAAATAAGAAGTAAAGTCCCAAATGCTAACAGATCCTTGCCAAAGGAGCTCATGAGAGCTGGAACTAGTGCAAGAGAAAGGGCAGATCCATGCATCTGGGAGCAGGTAAGAGGGGAGAGAAGTGCATATGTGTGTTCAGGGAGAACAGAGCAGGGAGGGAGACGTCCTCCTTCCAGCAATAGCATGGTGTTATGTTGTCTCAGCTGCCATGAAACCACTGTCTTGAGAGAGCCTATAAGATCTCTTAAGTGCTGATAGTCCTTCAACACACTTCCCACAGTCCCTCTGAGGGTAAACAAAATTCCTCATCACTTGCTTTGAAAAGCTCTTCTGTTTTCTCCACTCCACGAAAACATATTCAGTTGGATGAGGAGGCTGAAGAGATACAGTGAGGAGGAGGTGGAATCAGGTCTGTGAAACAACAACCAGCTGACCAGTGCGAATCCATGAGCAGAGAACAAACTTTGGCAGGGCTGAGCGGGAGAGGTGCGTTCTCAGGAAGGGAGGGGAAGGGCAGGGACCTCTGTGAGCAGATTTACCTGCCAGTGGGATAGACACTTCCTCTGTTGGCACAAAACCCGTTTTTAGAGGTTCCTGCTTGCTCTTCCCACACGTGACTGTTTGTTCCCGTCCTACAGGGCATTCCCAATCTGACATAAGCCAGATTTTTATTATTATTATTTTTCTTTTCTCATGTTCTGAATGAGGAAAGAGAATATTTATAAATGACAGTTGTGGCATTAATATTTTAGCTTTTCCATCATGACTGGTTGATCTCACAAGGCAAAATTAATGTCCTTGTTCTAAATTGTTATAGACATGCAAAGAAATTCAATTGCTGTAGGGAAGCACTCTTTAACTCACATAGTCATCATCTGTGGTAACTGCACAGGATGGATATTCTTTAAAACAAATGTGGTTTAAATGTAGAAAATGATTGTTTTCAGGAAGCTTAAGATATTTAGGAAAACATTAATTTTTTTTTCCATTTTTCCAGATTCATTTTATTTGATTAAAAAACAAGTGTAACACAATAATTCAATTAGCTAATGCAGAGGTAGGCTTTTAAAATAGTTTTGCACTAGCATTAGGAAAGAACCACTTCCAGAAGTGAAAATAAAAACAATTCACATTAAAATAGCTTGGCCTTGCATAATGCTCACTCTTGGCTAAGTGCAACATAATTATCAGGTTTTTTTGTTTGTTTGTTTGTTGTTTTTTTTTTTTTCCTGATACTGACAGGAGTTAACCCCTTATTAAACCATTAAAACAAGAGGTCACTGAATTTCTAAGTTAATTCCTTTACATGTCAATTATTTGTGCTGGCCTTGTGCCTAACAGCCTCTGTCGGATTCAGAGTCCCACATGCAGAAATGCGGGTGGACCCAATATCTGTCTTATAGGCTTCTTAGGCAATGTTGAGACAGGACCACACCAACTAAAAATTACAGGGCAACGGATATCAGATATGTGTGTTTGCACAGGCTAACCATGTGCACTTTCCAATTGTTTCTTGTCAGTTGTTAGTATATAGGCATAAGCTATCATTAAATATTAGAATGTCAGGGTTTTTATTTTTTTTTTATCATTATTATTTACAGTTGTTTCTCCTTCGGACACCAATGGATGTCACATAGACAGCAGTTGCATTACATATTATTTAGAAATCTTTTTTCAAAAAAAATCCAGATTGCATGTATGATGTGGGGGGATTTGTAAAGTCTTTTCAAAGCTGCCAGATAAGTTGAACATAAGACTTTGGTGTCTTCAGTAATATTTTAACCATGAAACCCTACGGTACAACACGATATACTTCTCCAGGACAGCCAGCATATGGATCACAAAGTAGATTGCCACACCTGGAGCCCTGCGTTCAGCTCTGTGTCCCCAGCACAAGAAGGGCATGGACCTGCTGGAGAGAGCCCAGAGGAGGGCCACAAGGATGATCAAAGGGCTGGAGCACTTAGCTACTATGAAGTCAGGCTGAGGGAATTGGGGTTATTCAGCCTGGAGAAGAGAAGGCTCGAGGGAGATCTCATAGGTTCCAGTACCTAAAGGGAGCTACAGGAAAGCTGAGGAGGGACTCTTGCATGTAGTGATAGGACAAGGGGTAATGGTAATAAACTGAAAGAGGGTATATTTAGATTAGGTATTAGAAAGAAATTCTTTACTCAGAGGGTGGTGAGGCACTGTTGCACTGGTCAAGGACAGGTTGGATGGGGCTTTGGGCAACTTGGTCTGGTGGGAGGTGTCCCTGTCCATGGCAGGGGTGTTGGAATTAGATGGTCTTCAAGGTCCTTTCCAACCAAAACCATTCCATGATTCTATGATTTTTTGACTCTACGATTCTATGGTAGTGCTCCAGTGTGATACACAAAAATTTGTCTGTCTCTTTCTGCTGTTTCTTTGTGTATTTATTAATCTCCAAATGACTTTGACTTCAGAACAGATATCCCCTGAACCCCTCAGCCCTTGTTTGAAGAATTCATCTATATATGGAACAGCAGAAATGGGGAGGGAAGAAAAGGAAATAGGATGTGACTTGAGGACCTGTGCTGCAACCACAGATGTCCACCACTAGACACACACTGACGTCAAGAGGATCATGCCCTCAAATTAGTGCATAGAAAGCGAACAAGGCTGGAATCTTCAAAGCTACTAAGAATTGGTTATGTTTTACAACTGTCTTTAGTAAAAGTGCAACTACAGAAATATTGTTGACGGTACCCTCTTCAAAGTTGATGCAATTGATCATTTATAATCACTACATTTTTGTTCTAGGGAACCAATTTTCAGTCTTGTCTCATCCTCCTTTTTACAAGCCATTAGTCATTCTTCCCAAAGTCTTATCCTTTTGTTTTTCTCTCATCTGCTGAGATTCAATCAAGTGAACATTCAACAGAATAGTTTGGTATTTGTGAACACAATTCTTTTTTCATCCAATCGAGGCCCTTTTGTGATCATGAAAAAAGAAAACGGTTGTAAGCTACAGGCTGTTTACACTGTTAAGAGGTTGATACGGGTCAGTTCTCTAAGGTTATTCTTAGTTCAACTGCTATGTAAACTGCTGATGTCACTGACTGGAGGCTGTTCTCCAGGACATTATATATGTGATAATTATATGACAGAAAATGCAAGATATAGTTGGATCTGACCTTCAAGTTCACTAGTTTAAAATGGGAAAAAATGCAAGAAGGTTGCTCATTTTCCTGTTAATAAAACATCATCAACCCCTTTAAGTTTATACTTAGTGTACAGTATGTGCAAGACTCTTAAATCACATGGACAGCAATGCCCATCTGCCTCCAACATAGGGTACATTTCAGTCTCGATATTCACTGCCTCCAGAAAGGATTTTTGAGACAAATCAGGCAAAATCTATTTCATGACTAGACAATCATCTGACACTGAGATCTTAACTCTCATATACAGATCTTACATTACTCTATAAAGTAATCTTAGACATTTTTCCCAATAAATAAAAAATAATTAAAAATGAATTAAATATCAAGTAAAATAAGTGATTCAAGAAAACCAGCACTTCCTCACTGAGCAGATTTTCCTTGATCTTCACAGGCATTCAGAATTACAGCTGTTAATATTACCAGAAAAGCATGTTTTTACTGATCTTTCTTCCTCTTCCTGTGGAGCAAGCACAGCTGCAGAAATGCAAGCTCATTTCTAGGCTATTCTATACATAAAAAATTTACCACGTTCCAGCCATTCATAGCTGTGCAACACCCGCTTCTTGGTACTGGGATTACCACAATGTCACAGACAGTTTAAATGAGGTTCACAGAGCTATACAATTGGAACTGTATTTTACATGCGTAATTAAATGATGCATGCCATGGAAATAAGCCGGCTTACTAAAACAGAAAAAAAAAACTGCTCTTGATGCAACAGTGAAGTATCTCTTTAGTTATACAATGAAACATGTTTAAAGCAAAAATAATTTAGAAAACAGGATACTTGACTTTATAAATTAATATGTTCAAAGGCTCATTTTTTGAATATTAAGGAAATGTGCTAATACAGTCATTTTTTCAAAAGAATTCCTGGCACCAAAAGGTAATCCTCTGCTTTTCTTTTCCCCATGTCATATGAATGGATCACTCCTAAAGGGAGTAAAAACATGTATATGAAAAACTTCATGAAGCTAGACATTTCTGAAATGTGGCTAATTTCCATGTTGAGCTGATGATTTAGCGTTGTCATCCTTAAACAGAGGAGACAGAATTGCATATTGTTAGCTTGTTTAGTTAAGATGAAAAAAGCAAGGTGTGGATATTAGATCCTGCTTCAATTTATGTCAATGGCAAACCTCTTGTCATGATTTTAGTGGGAATGAGATGCATTCAATGAGAAGAATAAAAAGTCATCTGAGAATAATGTTCCTATTTATTAGATTTAAATTACTACCATAGCTATTATAAGTGTTAAATAAATTCTGTTTTAAAAGCCCAAGGTTGCCTTCAGTCTTGCTTTTCCTTGTGTGCTATGTCGAAATGTAGGAGCCTGATCCCCTGACCATCCATATCAGCACTGGTCACAGCAAGCATGTCTTGGTCCTGGTGCATGGCCACATTTCCTCTGTGTGGGAATGATATATGTTTGTGGATGTAAATATGGGTATATCACTGGTGATGATGTCCAGAGTGGGGTATGTTCCCCAGACAGCAAAACAGGGTGCACATTTTTGTAATACAAATGTATTCTTTGAGTGTCCAGACTACTCATAAAGTCAATGAAAAATAATTAAATAAAGCAAACCCATAGGCTTAAATCTGTAGTTAGGAGCCTGAGTTTCTACGGGAAAATTTTAGGAGGACCAAAAATAGAAAATTGTTGAAAAAAATCTTTTGTTTTGTTGTGGTTTTACTTTGTTGTTGCTTTTGTTTCTTTTTTTTTTGTTTTGTTTTATCTTGTTTTCCCAGGAGGCGTTCAACCTTCTGGTTTGGTTATTTCCTCTGATTCTCCTTATAAACTAAAACCCAGAAACACACACACACACACAAAAAAAATGTATGAAAGTACCTGCTAATAAATTTCCAAAGACCATTGCTCAAAAGATAGACAAAAATAGGACCGTCTACAAAAAATGATTTAAACATGTTTTTATGTACGAATTATAACACAGGAACTTCCCTTCCTTGGTAACAGAACTGCTGTCCTGTGAACGGTAGTATTGAATGAGATTAGTATATGATAATTTTCTTCATTTGCTGTAGAAGTTGAAATAAGGATGTTAAATGGGGTAGTCGACAGCAAAGATGGGCTACTTGGGGAAGCTGAATGTCACTTCCGTGCTTGACGAGTTCTGCAGTTTGTATGATGGCCATAGGTTATCTCCAGCTACATCAGAATGAATGATAAATACACACCATTGCTCTGAGAGTGAATGTAGTGTATTTAAAGACTATTAAAATATGGAGTATTACTCAGAAATCAGGCCCTAGTAGTAATCTTTTGGTAGACAGTTTGTTTACCTTGTCCTAATTTTACAAGCATAACATAATAATAAGAATGACAGATAATCTTGTAAAAAATATCTAGGAAAGAAGTTATGGACTATGTACTGAGAGGTATTGTGAAGAACAGTAATAATTTCTGGATTACGAACGGCATGCACCAATATCTAATAGCTAAATCTAAGTCATAAAAAGAAATACTGAAGAATTATTCAATTAATGAATCAGGAAAAAAATGGGAATATAAGATGAGGTATGTAATTAAAGATCATAGCATATTATATCAACATAGGTGTAGAATATATTCTTAATTTTACACCTCTAGTAAAAAAATTTAATTGACTTGAGTTGATATATGTAGTTTTATGGTGTATGATTTTTTGAATTTGTATTTTTAGAACTGGGGCAAAGAATGAAGGAAATCCACCGTATGGCATTATGTTGATACCCCTACGATTCACTGCAATATCTGCATCTTAACTTTTCCAGCCCAGACTTCTGCCCCTTAAAGTACCTCACAGAAGATGAAAACCCATAACTGCCATGCAGACAAGCCCCAAAGTTTTAATTGCTCTCTGAACTCAGAGGACTTGTGACAAACAGAGCTTTATTGGAGCGCTTTTGCGGTTGTAGACACTTCCTTAGCTACCCCACCCTGCTTCTTCTTCCTCTTCCTATATCCACCACCGGCTTCTTTCTTTCTCTCTCAATTTTCTCCCTCTCCATCTTCTGTTAATACAGTTACTTCTTCTTCCTCTCTTCCTGTCTCCTATCTTTCTTCATCCTCAGCATGTATGCAATACTTGGCATACTCTTTCTTATCCTTACTGTCAGGGAATGGGAAGAAGCAGTTTCCTAGCCCTCGGCTGAGGTGTGTGCAGCACACTGCAGCAGCTACAGCTATGAGATGAAGTAACTGCAGGGGAAAGTCCTACTCACTTCCAGCTATACTGCCTTAGCATATGCTGAGCCATTCTGGGAAGATGGAGCTGTGCCATCCCATAAACACTTTGCATTTGGAAGAGGTTGAAACCTTCCCTTGAAAGACAACATTTTTAGCAGTGAAATGAACACACATGTGTGATCAGGTCTTCAGAACTGCCTGATGTGGCCAAGTTTGGTCAGTTTTCCATAAAGATGGAAAAAGGCCTCATATTATCCTCATGTTATTCAAACTGCAAAGAATGGAGGTGCCAGGACTTGTCAATGACATGACTCTAATAATTTTATGAGAATTGGCAAGACAGTTCATTTCTCTTACAACTTATGTGCAGAAACCTTGAAGTTATTTTGGCTGGAATGCTTGGGAAAAAAAAGAAATTCAGAAAAAGAAAAGAAAAGTAAGTTTAGTTCTGACAGCTATATTAAATAGTCATGACATCTGACACACTGCTGTCAACAACAAAATCTTGATTTTGTTATGACATATACTAGCTGCATCATTTACAATGCAAAGTCCATCACCCATTGACAAGCAAGCTCCAAGAAAAAAATCAGAATTGCTCTTTAAAACCCAGACACGTGGCTGCAGGGTGGTTATTTGACCAGACTTACAAACAACCAAATATCATCTGTGGATTAAACATGCCTGATCTTGGCTGTTTTTGAAGTGGATGGTCACACTAGAACTCTTCATATCATGGCTTAGAAAGACATCCAGTGTTTCTGGGAACCAAACACAGTATCTTAAAAATATATATATGTATATATATATGAATAATTCATTTGTTCTCCTCCTGTGTAAGAAAAGTGGCATTTTGCTTCAGAAAGAATAAAAGCTCCATGTTTTCCTTTACTTGTTCTCCATATATTATTCAGAGGTATAATATCAAATGAATAAAGCAGACAAGTTGTGTTTTTTTATTTTTTATTTTTTTAAGACTCTTTTCCCTCTTTCTTATTTTAATACTTCCAAAAGAAGTGTGAAAACAAACAAACAAAAAGCAGTGACTTATTTTCTTGTACATTACAGAAAAACAAAAATTACCACCACCACCACCACCCAAAAAATCAAAAAATCAATAAAAAAAAAAAAAAAAAGGAAAGAAAATCTGATAATTCTCTCTCCTTTGACTTTTCTGTTACTTTGCATCTCTCCAAATTAAGATTTATGTGCCAGTTTGTATATGTTGTTGCTTTTTTCCCCCTACAGGAATATAGGTGGATAAGTTTGGATAGGAAACTGTAACCCTCAAGCCAAACTGAAAGGTTTATAAAGTTGCTAATAAAAGTTTGGGTCAGGGCCTAAATATCAATCATCTGTTCATTGTCTTTTTGAACGAGCTCAGGCATTTTCCCAACCACTCCCAGCAGGTCTCTGCCACTATTACAAACTAAGATTGCAGTGATTTTTTTTCCCTGTGTTGACCTCAATAATTTTTCTCTCCCTTTCTCCTTACCTGCCAAATGCATCCATCAGGATTTTGCCAAAGGCTATCTGCTTTTGAAGTCAAGAGGAATTCACTAATCATGAGTGTCAAATCCACAATAAATGCCATTGCCATATGGTATATGCTGCTATTGGGAATTATCTCCAAAAGGCCTAGCTGTGAAAAGTCTGGCTATATGTTAGGGATTTTTTACTGCTAACGTTCATAACTCATGTCAGGTCTTTCAGTTTCTGTATTCATTGGCTTAAGTGAGTGTAACTGTTTCCTGAATTTATAAAAATGTTGTCAAGATCTCTTGATCTCTCTTCCTCTGTCTCTCTCTCGCAAACACATTCAAACACAGATATATGCAGTGGAATTCCATACACACTGGCATACACATCTAGCAAAAGAGAAACCTGTAAATAAATAATATTTCATTCTATTTACTCATTAAATTCCTCTGAGTGTTAGAGCTCATGATAAACATATCATAACCTTTGATGAAGGCTTTACAGCCTCCTGTCCTGTCAGACCATCCTGAGTGTGATTCTCAAATGCATACAAAGACCAATGTTTGAAAAACTGAGAGCAAAATGAGCTCCCATAAGCACAGGGTGCTGACATAACTGAAAAATAACAATCTGGTGAGCATTTGCTTTAGCTAAAGGAGACGACATCCAAGTGATATATCTCTGTATCTAGTGAAAACTCTGCAAGTTTACTGTACAATCAAAGCAACAAGAAATCCATTTTCTACAGAACATGGGCATTAAAGATTTTTTTTTAACTATATATTTAAACCCTTCAACCTTCTCAACATTCTCAACAAGAAATACACATAAGTAAGATTACACATAAATTACCTTTATAGGAAAGCTTGAGTCTTGGTATAGTTTGCTTTGATGTTCCAGTGACTGGAAGGAGCAGCATTGCTAAAGATAACAGGCAGCAGGCATTAGGTACTTGAGAAGTTCTCATTCTGCTCTCTTCTTCTGTATCTTTTGCAGTATGGTGAAATACCTCTCTGCTATTTCAAACAATCCAAATTTAATCTGAAATCAAAAAGGAAATATCTGTAGATCTTTTGTGTTATCATATAAATAATATTTCTGAAAGCAAGCCAGACCTATCTTTAAAGAGTAGCTAATTTAACACATTTGCTACAAAAGCTTGTTTTTTGGTTTTGTTTTGTTTAGTATAAATCTAAATTTTGTATATCTGTTTCTTTAATACTACACTTACTTTAGGGATGGAAAAATATTTAAACTTTTCAAAAACCAATGTCTAGCATAGCTAAAGTCTAAGCAAAAACTAAATTAATGCAATATCCATAAAAAGATCATTTGCAACTCAAAAATATTCATGTATCTCATTAGTTCATACAGTTCCATTAGATTTCTTAAAAGTTTTATAACTCACTCTTTAGCTCAGTACAACAGCTATTGTATGTTTATGCTATGACTAGAATAAGCTGTAATATCTCAGATACCATGAGTGAACAAGTTGAGTTAACAGTGAGTACATACCCATCATAAACTTTCATAAATAAACTAAGAAAATTGGATACAGCAAGCCGTTGTGTTTAGTTTTAATAGAGAAAAAAGTCAACACAGATGATGGACTTAAATGTGCTTTGCAGTAAGATATTTTCAGTGGAATAACTGCCTCGATTCATCCACCAAAATGTCCTATAAACTTTAATGAGTGGTTCATGCCGAGGTCAATAGGCTGATATGGGACTATGTTAACACAGTATGCGACTAAGCCAGCTTTGCAACACTTTTCACTTAATAACAGTCATTCATATTCCATAAATCTTAAAGTGTTTAACAAAAGAAAGTAATTATCACTGTCCTAATTTTCCCTACACAAAATCACAATCATAAAACTGTAGTGAACCTAATTCCTACAGGTCACACAGCCACCCCAGTAGCTGCACAGAAAGCAGCAACAGTTCTCCTGTTGTCTTGTTTTGTACCCAGTTATAAGGGATCCATTTTGCCTGCTTTTTTTTTTTTTAATTATTTGAAATTATTTGAAATGACATCCTGAAGTTCTAAAGGTTGAATCTGATGTTTAATAAATCACAGAGGTCAGAGAATGAAAATATCCATGAGACCAGATACTTTCCCCTGGAGGTGCACCATAACAAGAGGTAGCCAGCAAAATGACAAATGTCAATGTTTGAGTGATGCTGTAAATCAAGATGTAAGGAATGTTATGGTTAGTAATGAGATTAATGGCTCGTGACTTGACACGAAAATTTTTTTCTGAAAGGTACCAAAACAGCCTGATAAAAAGAGTGATTTCAAAGGCCAGAATATCTATCACTTGCACAGGCACCAGGGGGAAGGCTCCTTGTGAGCCCACGAGAGATACAGTCCAGCTCACCCCCCTCATGAGCCACCCCTTGTCTTGAACTTCACCTAGCTGCAGCACTGGTGCCAGAACCCCTCTGCACGTTGCAGAGGCATCCAGAATCAATTCACTAGCTCATGAAGCAGGTAGTACCTCCTTCCTGGCACAAAGGGATTGGAAAGAGGACTCCTTTAGTTCTCTGACAGAGGAAACCTCTCTCGGATGAAGTTGGGGCTTTCTGAGCCTCCAGCACTTCTGCCAATACTAAAGGACAAGGGAGTGTACAGGAAGGGCGTGATGAGGCAAGAGAGAGGGGAATAGATTTGTAAAATGCCCGAAGCATCCTTCCTACGCAGAACATTAAACCTCTTTCTTCTCAATCCCTTCCTCAACACCCCCATTCTGTGTCTGAATGCACTACTTTTGGCCAAGTGCTGTTACATATTAATAAGATGACATGAAAAGAAAAGGAAACAAAACAAATTTGAAATGTCTTTGGTTCCTCTTTCCATTCTCTTAACTGGAGTGTAGGATCCTGAGAGATGATAGCCCTTATTTCTTACATGCTGGTACACATATTTGTGGTTGGAAAAAAAAAAAAAAAAAAAAAAAAAAAAAAAAACACTTTCTGTTGATTTGTCTGTTTCAGGGTCCTATCACATCTTTTTGGGGTGACAAAGGGGAAAAGAAGGAGGGAATGGGGAGGGGGGAGGGGGGCAGTTTATTAAGACAAGACAAAACAGCCCTGTTCATCTTCAGTGGGATGACAGAGACAAACCATACTTGAAAAAGAAGCAATCAACAGGGAATCAGTCTCACTGCAAGTATGATGAGATTTAGTGGCTTGGGGTTCTGGGTCTCAGCCAGAAGGGATCTCACTAAAGGATTTGGGGTTCATCTTCTCTAGACAAAGTACAATGACAAGTCAGGAAAAAAATTACCACTGACAGAAAAAAAGCAGTTGCCCAAATTCACGATCATTTGCTTAATTGCAGACTGAAGATCGGCACCGAATTCGGCTTTTTGGTCATAAGGAACCTTGTTTTTTCATGTAAGGCTCTTTTGCTAATGGAAATTTTTATTTTTTTCCTTTCATTTGAACAATGTCTGTGAAAAAAAACATTTGCTTTAATTTCTGACACAAGGCTTTTAGTATTCACTGAAGACAGCTGCTGTGTGAGCTTGAGCCAACCGTCTTGTCCTAGACTCACTGCAAATCAGCCAGATTGTCACATATATTTTTAGTTTATGATGATCTTCTAATACAATTCCAGCTTCCACACAGAGTCCTTCCAGCAGTCTAATGACCAGCCCAGGTTAATGAACTTCAGACCAACTAACTGGCCATTAATCTTCAAAAGTACCCTTTCTCTCTGTAACATATGCAATGTCAATCAGTGTCCTGCTCTCAAAAGAGCTGTGGTCACGCTGTTCCAAAATAATCAGACCCATGAACAGAAATAAAATACGAAACCTAAAAGCTAATCTAACTCCCCCTTTTTCCTCTACTCAAAAAATAAGAGCTTTGTCAGGGGAGCAAAATTATTGTTTCCTTTAGTTCTTCAATATTTCTGCTAAGCACCAACATGTTCTAAAACTTCCTCATCATAGTCAGACACAAAATAAATGAGGAAAATGAACTTGAAAAACAACCACAACAACAACAAAAAACACTGAGGCCAAAGCTGCTTTCCCACCTTGCCTTCAGTTAGGAAATACCTGCACTGTGTTAATTATCACCTGTGAGACCGGCTGAGGAAGGAGGCTATGTACATATCTTGCCGGGAACAGGGTATTTCCACTAGAAGAAAGGAGCTATTATTTGCCCCACGCGGAGGTGAGAGGTGCCTGGTTGAAGAGGGGACAAGGTGCCTGGCTCCATCCTGCCTGGACCTCCCTGTGGGGCCTGTAAATTCACAGTGAGCGTGGGTGAAAACTGCCAAAAGACAAAACGTGCATCCGCCGGTGTCCTGCCATCTTGCCAGAGAGAGGCAGCTGGATGTAACTGGCACATGTGTGATGTCACATCCCCGAAATGAGGTGTCACCTCCCTGCAATTGGTCAGATTTAGTGGAGTCTATAAAACAGATCACTCTGAAGCTACTGTCTGAAAGAGGAAAACCTGGAGCCAATTTACTAAACATAATTTATTCCAGGCCCTTTGTTGCAATAAACAGAGCTCTTCAGGCTTCTCAAATACACAGCCAGTAGGGAGCTCTGTGCTTATGGGAGGTTTGTTTTTTTTTTTCAGATTGTTCAGCTAAACCCTACCTGAATGCAAAATCTCGCATTCACAAGTACTGAGTAGGTGTCTGACCTCCCTTGGCATCATGAAGTCCAGAACTGAAAGGACTGTGACCCATCCACAAACACTTTTTAAACAGTAGCTCATGTAACTCAGTTGAATTCCATAAAAAAACTTCTTCTGAATTGGAGGATAATTTAAAACCTGTCTCCAGTGCTAGTTTTCCACAGCCATTTTAAAATTCAAAATTTTGTAGTCCAATGAAGAGGATGATGAAAACAGCCTGCAGCAAATACAGGCAAAAGTGATTAACCAGATTGTGATCTGAATCTAATAGCAATGTTATAAATTGCAAGTAACCACTGAAAATCTTTTAGTTGTCTCATGTTATTTTAAAAAGGCAAGAATAGAATAGAAAAATATCTGATAATCACTGTGGATTTATAAGTAGATTCAATAAGTCACCAAGGTCATCTAATCCCAATATGTAAACTATTATCTTTGATGCCCAAGGTTTTCTTTCTTTTCCTCTGTCACTGACTGGGATTTGGGGATTTTATTTTGTTTCTACATGGAGTAAGAAGAGAATAAAAGATGTCCCTTGTGATGATATCTGCATCAACCATATATCATGAGTGTACTACTAGATGAACATATTACTTATTAGCAAAAATAATTAATAATAAATAATTTTTTTAACTGAAAACAGAAACAAAATTCTCACCCACAATTCAAATGTATTGAAAGATATATTATCTGTTTAGTTACATCAAACAGAAGCTTTATATATATGCATACACATTTAAAGCACATTATTTTAACCACAAATGCATACATATTCTTCCGATGCATTTTCTTGTAGACATCTCACCTATCACATATGTTTTCAGGAATAATATTACTGTGTATTTCAATACTACACTATAATCATGGATTGGATATTGAGCATTCTGTGTCAAGAGGAGGGAAGACTGTAAACACACAAGTCATAAAATAATTCATAAAATAAAATGGACTAAAAGTAAAATTGCATCTCCAGACTTACTTAAAATCTTTAATTTGCTTTTTAAGTAACAAAGATGACATTGATCCAGAGCACAATGTAACTATGCTCTGTAGCTCTTAGATAGACTGTTGATATATTATTTGGCAGAGGATGCTTTTCTCTTCATTGTGAAATCTCAGCTTAAAGCTAACTCCATCCAAGAACTGGTAAACAGTATTATTCATCACTATTCTCCCATTTATTAAGTAGTTTTTGTGCTGTTTATAGTGCAACAAATGTTCTCTTCCAAGATTCAGAAAAATAATTCTTTTTACAGAAAAAAAAAAAAAAGAGAGAGAGAGAGATCAATATCACATCACTTCCCGACACTACAGCCTACAGTGGGTGACTAATTTCTTTTTTTTTTATTTTATTTTTTTTACATCATTGTTTTAGGTATATCTGGATTAGATAAGGTTTTGTCATAAAATAGACCTTGCTATTGTTATACACCCAGATGAATAGTAACAATTCATATGATACATAACCCAGCTTATAAGGAGTTTTACAAAGCTTTACAGGCTTTATCCTTACTGAGCTCCTCACATGATTTATACCCTATCCATTCAACACCAGTAATTCAGAAAGCAAGAAAATCTGCTGTTCTCATTCCCACATGACAACAGCCAAGTAGAGGTAAATAAAATTAAGGGACTGAGAAACGAGGAGGATGCAACTGAGGAAGCAAGAAGTCAAAATTATTTTCACTGCGGAGAATCATTTGATAATAAATAAAGCTCTCCAATGGGTGTAAATATGCATGAGGCTTACACTGAATTTTTAGTTCATTAAGACAAAGGTAAAGTGAAGCTAGAGCAAAAATGGAAACTAAGAAATTGAAATGTAAGAGAAGAAGATTGAAGATATTTTTTTTTCTTTTTATGGCTTTCTTCATTTTTCTGAATACACAGTTAAATGAAGCTAGTCTGCTGATGGAAACATTTATAAAAGGCATGTAGTCTGCTAGGAGATAAAAACTCTTAAGAATGGGTAACCTTTATAGAGTGGTTTGTGTCACATTGCTATGAAGAGTTCATCTGACCATGAACTTTACTATAGTGCACTTAAAATTATATGTATAGGAAATGAGCACTTTATCCTCAGAAGATACTGGGATATTTTTCAGGTCAGTGTCAGAGGGGTCAGGATTACACCCAAAGATTTCACGTAGACACAGAAGTAATCCTTTCAGAATGTGATTGATAGATAACCATGTACACAAATGTGTTAAATATTACTAAAAACAGTGATTCTGGGAAGTTTTATCTGTGGCACTATGTATTCTGGATGTGTAATGCATAAATCCAAGAGTGATGACAAAGCAAATGTTATTCTTGAACACTAATTCTTTGTATATTGTCTCCATTAAAAAAAAAAAAAAAAAAAAAAAAAAAAAAAAAAAAACAGACCTAGAGTTTTACATTCTATTCTGTTGTCTATTATCCAAGAAAGGGATGGGATGCAAAGCAACTTATGATCTGATAATGATATTGCAATGAGGAGATAGGAAGATTAGAATAAAGTGTCCAGTCACATGTACAAATGACACCTTCCACACATAAATCCCTACATGCCATTCACTCTAATGTTAGATGCATATGCATCTCAGATTTCTTTTTTGTTTGGTTGTTTGGTTGGTTTTTTTTTTGTTGTTGTTTTTTTCTTTTGGGTGGAAGGAACTGTGACTTCAGATACTATGTCTGTAGTAACAGCTTCCCATAAGCTCTTTTTAAGAGCAATATGAGAACACCCTACACACCTGATCATTAAAATATATATATTTGAAGAAAAACAAGAAGAAGAAGAAGAAAAAAAAAAAAGCCAAAGAAAAAAAGCAACGTATGGTACAATTTAGCAACACACATAAGAATCAAAAGGAACATTAAGCCAAACCTCAGCATTACAATATTTTAGGTACAGCATGCCTTCCCAGCAGACCAAAAAAGCCTCTCAAACTATGAAAAGCGATTCTGTGTTGGGTTTTGTAACTTGGGAATCCAAGAAAAGGAAAAGGCAGTAGGATGAAAATTCCTTGAGACATTTAACGAAAAGGTAGACTAGATGAAAGCCACATCCTGCTGAGTACTGTGATGTTTGAAGTTTTTTGAAGAGAGCCAGAGAATTTTCCTCTAAAACGTCTGTCACCACCTGGAGCACTTGGGGTGGCTCGTCCGAATAAAATGGGCAGAGAAAAATGGCATGCAGAAAACTCGGCCTGTAGAACAGCTTTGACCTGTTATTGAGAAAATACTTGAAAAGCCAGAAAAGTGTCACAATGGCCATCAGAGAAAAGAAATGCTCACTTTGGAGAGACCTGCTTGAACATTTAAACACTTACAGATTGCACTGGTCCTGCTAAAACCTGAGTTAACCCCAGGCAGCAATGTCAAGCCAGCTAAACCACTGACCCTGCAACCACCATTATTTTGTTGGAAGAAATATACATCTACAAAAGCCAACTCAAAGGAAGGATTACAGTCTCTTTTTCACCTCCAGGAGTCCTTGCCAGTGTTTTGCTATGGAAAAACTGTTCTCTGTACCTCCTTGCATAGGAGACCTGCCAACATCTGCAGGGGTAGAGCATGAGTCCTCCAGCATTGACAGTTCAATTACCAGAGGTCTCGACTTGCTGGTATTTCTGGGGTCATCAGCAACTAGGGGCAAAGGGGTATTTTACAGATTATTTACATGCATGGAGATTTGTTTTACCATTTATTTTGCGTGTCTGTGACAGGACGATAGTGAATTTCACACTGTTGAAATCTGTCATGAATCAAGTCCAGACTCACTTCTAGTCACCATACAAAAGCAAGGTACATAACTGTTCATACTCTGGAAGAGTATAACCAGTGGGTTTTTACATAGTTGTATCTATAGATGCAAAAATGTAGGGCTCATCTGTCCTTGATCCAAGCAATCCAGACCTAAGCCGTCTCCAGCTCATAAATAGTTTTATTAACTCCATACTATACAACAATATAAAAGTCATTCTGCCCACAGCCACCCAGCTTATCCATAGAATCATAATCCAACGGACCCTACTAAAACCAACCAAACAAAAACAAGCAAAAAAGTTGGCAGAAAGAGAAGAATAAATACTTACATTTACAAATATAATTATAATGTTTATTTCATGTCACAGCAAATACTGTGCTAAAATTGTAGCTAGATTTGTCTGATATAAGCAGAAATTTATTGCCAGTGAGTTTATTTTTCTTGGAATTTTTCTTATATGCTTGTAGGTACTCACAGACATCCCAGCTGTATCTAAAAGCTGCCTATAGGACTCTTAAAGAAAACTAGAATGTTGCAAATATTAAGGATAGACCTCTTTGTATTACAGCTGGCCTCAACACAACCATTTTCAGAATTATTTTTGCTGTACTATTTCTGATAGGATGTCTCATTACCTACCAGTATTATTAGTTCATTGTCAGCTGTCTAATGTGATAGTTTTTAAAAAGAATTCAGGCTATTACAGTTTATTGATGGTTAAAAAAATGTTCATTTCATGTGACAGCTGGCCTTTGATCAAATATGTTTGCTGTATATCCAAAGGCATATTTTCATACAATTCCTTTCATCAATGTATGGCCTCATTATCAGATGCACTGTCAGTGAACTCTGTACAGCATAGATTGCAAGGCGTTAATATATAAACTGCAGTAGAGGGAGAGATGTGCCGGAAGGATTTTAATTTACATTTCCAACAAATTTCGATTTAATAATTCATGATCATACACTTGAACTCTTTTGGATGAATATTTTTTATACTGGTTGTCCAACTAATTTTGTGTCAATGCTTTGTACAGCCAATGTGTAAAATGATATTCAACTCAACGTGTACATTGCAGTGCACTGATCTGTGTTTTTTCATTAGCCTAGTTATTTTATTGTTAGGCTGAATGTATTTGCTTTCTTGTTTCTTGTTTTGTTTTTGTTTGTTTGCTTTTTTTCTGTTGTTGTTGTTGGTTTTAGATTTCATTTTTTATTTCATTTACATTTGTAGACTAAGTGATAGGGAGGTAGCAGAACCACTATAACACATCCTATTTGTAAGCTTACACAATTCATTTTGTCCTAACTTAATGTGGACCTATTTCTCTTGATAAGTTTCCCCTGAGTACTGATCACTACAGCACCTGAGCAGTTTAAAAGCTCTAATGCTTCTATTCTCTATCCACTACCCTCACCACTATGAGGCAATTGATTTTTTTTTTAAATGTTGCCATAGGAGATGACATCACTTGCATAAGGTCACACCAGCAGTTAGGACCAGTACCCACATCCCCTCGACATCCAGGCAGTGCCTTAGTCACCCGGCCACCCTTCTCACCAGGGACTGCATACTGCTGGCTGTGATTCCTGTGGCAAGATCGATGACTCACATACCACTTCTTCCAGTGTTATACTCTTGTTTTCAGCCCTTGTGCAAACTGCAGAAAATTACAAGCAATCACAGTTTCATTTTGCATAAACAAGAATTTCACAGAGCTGTGTAAGGCCTAACACACACCGTGTGTGAGTTCAGACATCGGGTTATCAAAGCCTATGTTCACTGCTAACCAATTTGACCATTTTCAAGGGTTAGAACATGCTGCTACCAGACCCTGAGAGAACTTTCTGCCTGATTTTTGCAATAGAAATCAATTTATATTTGGTGCAAGAGAGTCATTCTGGAGGTCTATTTTTAAGCTGCTTTGTGAAGGGTGCTAGCACAACAGTTCCTGGAATCTGAAACAGCCATACTGAAAAAGAAAACAAGAATTCAGGCATCACCACCTCCATTCAACACAGAACTATTTCCACTTTGGTTTCAAACCACAATAACTTTGCTTTGTCTCGTGAGGACAAAGTGAGGACACAGACTGCACAGATGAATCAATACTTAACTGAAAAATAGCAACGTTTTTTAGACAGTTAATTAGTTGGTTACTAAGGAAGTGCCATAACCAGTATATTAATAAGAAAAAAGGTAGAGAGTAAAATTTCACCTCTAGTTTCTTTGTCCTCTAGGAGGACATCTAGAATCTTGAGGGATTTCTAAAGTTTCATTCCCTATGAGGGTGGTCAACACCAGAACAGGAGCGCAGAGTTCTGGGTTCTCCATCCGTGCAGACATTTGAATCTGGACTGGACATAGCTCTGAGCAACCTGATCCAAAGCTGAAGTTCTCTTTTCTTTGAACTGCAGATGGGACCATATAACCTCCTGATGTCTATTCCTACCTACATTTTTCTACTAGTTCTTTTAACAGCTAGTGGACAGAGTAATAACTGAACAGGATCATACACTGAACATCTTCAGCAGCATCCAACAATATTGTACTCCTCAACTTAAGGTTCTGACAGCCATCAAATGGTTGTTCCTATTCCACAGTGATCATTCTCATCTTATCAAGGACTCCTGTGATGAGGGCAGCACTTATGTGATCTGCTCACAGATCAATCCGTTTTACTACTGAAATATGACTGAATTCAGAAATTCTTTCTGTCTGTGAAACTGTCTGAAAGCAGCAATCATTCAAGAGCTGATTCACAAGCAGATCACAAATACCTGTATCAAGAACAGCAACGCACACAAGATGCATTAAGTACACACAAAATGGGTATAGAAGCCACATTAGCTATACAACTTAATCCAATATCTCAAGAACGCCAGATATTGTTCACACAAACAGTCCTGGCTTGCCCATCCCATGAGAACTTAGCACCAGAATCAAGTCTTAAAATATTGACTCTGTATTTGAGATAATGCTTTTGTCTGCACTGAACAGATAAGAAGGGGATTTCTTCCAGGGTTCCCCCTTTGGAGCTAGAAGAGGAAGGTGGGTGAGAAATACCACTGGATGGACTGGTGACACTCAAACAAAACCAACAAGCATTGCTCACCCAGAAGAGAAAATATCAGCTGTGTATTCCAGCCTGACACCCCTTTTTTTCTGGTCCAAATTAGAAACTCCTTTCTGCCAGTCTATTATATGCCAGACAGATCAAGAAATGGAGGCCACTGTCCTTACTATGCTAAATGCTTCTTAAGGGTGTGGGAAGAAAAATGACTAGAAAGGATTTGGCCTCCATGCCAGCTTTAGCTAGAAAAGGGATGTGGTGGAGAAGAATAAGTTGTGTTTCCATAATCACAACTGAGCAGGTGTCAAACATCCACCACAGGTGCTTGTTCTATAGAGGATCCCATTCCTTGGTAAAACAGGCACTCCCCAAAGAAACCAGGGCTTGAAGACATCCAGGACTCTTAATGTCAAATGAGCCTGATGCAAGTTTATTAAATCCCTTGGGATCATGATGATTAACTATCTTCCTTAAGCTATTCCCCACTGGGCTTTAGTGCTTTTAAACCACTGACCCTTTGAATTAGACGTAGATTTCTCTTTTCACAGCTGTGACTCAACACAGGGAGGAATTCAGAGGCATCTGAAAACAAAGACAGGCAGAATTTAAAACAAAATCCTTCAATGACAGATCTGGAGAGTGATGGCTGCAGCTGGAGTTACAAATATAACTACTAACTAAATGAACATGCATTATGCAAAACCTGTACATGGACTGTCTGTATGAAGTGCAATTTCTTTGTAAAAAAAATCGGAAAACTAGAACCAGTAAGAATGAAGCATCATAATAACTGTATATTGGCTATTTAAAAGGAAATTTGGTTTGTGGGTCCTTCAGCAAATTAAACAGTAACCACCTATACAATAAGGAGAAAAATAATAACCTGTTAGACAAACTAATCCTTGATCTTTTTTTTTTTTTATTTTATTTTTTGGATCTGCACCGCAAAACCGAAATCCTTGTGCCCAGGGACAAATAAAATAAGATGTATTTTTTAAAATGTATGTATGATACATCTCTCATTTTTAATTTAAATTATTCAATAACTAGCACATACTTTATTGAGTCTTTGCAAAGAAAATGCATTATTATCATTCCAGTTTCATGGCTAGGAATGTATTCATTAGCCACCATAGGTGGACTTGAAGCGGGTAAGATGTGGAATCAAATTATATTAATTAATAGTTATTCATGTTACTACCTTAAACATTATATGCTTTTTTCTACAGAGTTTAATAACTTATCAGACATGACATGTCAGTTTTAAATAAACACACGTTTATTTATAAGTGTAAAGATGAAGTTTACAAAATTCAGCAAATATCTTGAAGATGCTAAAGCATGGAACACAGTTACTGAGGAATACACCAACTGACCATCTTCACACAGCACTGCAAAAGCTAAACAATCAAGGACTACTGGAAACTGTTTCGTTTGTCTGCTCAGCACGGGTATGTGACTTGCATTAAAGTCACAGGCAATAATGTACTTGCACTCAAACCCTGGACTGGGTGATGTCAAATGAAGTTCAACCATTCATATTAATAGGATCAGCATTTGTCTGAGGGAATGGAAGCCTCTTAGACCTGACGGTCATGAATTGACAAGCTATCGAACATTTCTTCTGTTGTGCTGACCGTCCTCCATCCTTAATGAGATCAGCTGTCTAGACCCTTAGCCCCACTGCAGCTGCTTTGTGCTCCTCCAGAGGCGTAGAAAGAGCTCATTGCTAATTCTTTCTGTGTAATATACAACGCAGGGTGAGGTCTCACGACTCTCTTTCTAGGACACGGAGAATAGTCACATTTCTCCTGAGCCCAGAAAAATCATAGCCTCATGCACGCAGACTTTGAGTTTTGTTTATCTGAAGATCTGTGATTGAGACATAGGGTGACAGGAGTGCTGTTACAAAACAAACAAACAAATACTGAAATTGTCATCTTGAAACAACAAAGTCAACTTAAAATTTCTACCAAGAAAATTACTGCTAAACTACTATTGTCTTGCACCATTAATAAACTGGGTGAAGATATATTTTTTTTTTCAGATGGACTTCATGGAAAAATACCTTCTCATAGCACTTTTCTTGACAGTTTCCAGAGCATCTATAAGCTTGTGGGTTGTTCTCACTCTAGCAATCATCAGGCAGTAATTTCAGATGGCTGATACAAATGGCAGATATTGTCTGCCAAAACATTAACATACACAGAGAAAAACATTGCAGCAGATATTTTCTTTCTTCTTAACATTAAGTAGAGAAATTTTTGGAGTAAGGACAGTTATAATTTTTACCATCATCATTAACACTCATTATAATAAGAACAACAATAACAACACCCATTACTCTAACATATTTTATACTTTTTTTTCCCAACAACAATTCTGCCAGAGGCAAATTTATATGATAAGAAAGTTGTCTGCTGGCAGTGACATTTAGAAGTTATAACCTAGGTGTGTCGGTCAGGACATGCAGAGTGAGTCAATTCAAAAAGCCCACTCATACCTTGGCATCTCTATTCATTTATAGGCACCTCAGCTACATTCTTGTTTTTCAGAAGTGCTTTTATAAACATTTAAAAAACACACAAAACATAAAAAAGATAAGAATTCAGCATGCAAGGCCAATCTCAACAAAGGATGAGACCAAAGATGAAAACAAGATTAAAATAAATGCCTTATGTGCTTACTAAAAAATTTCAATATAATGAGTCACTGAATTGACTCATGAACTATGAGTTGACCATGTCCCTTTTAACTGTTCCACAAAACAATCTCCTTTCTGAAAAAGACTGACATTTTTTAGCAGATATAGTTACTACAGCTGATTGGGTTTTGTTGGTCAATAGCATATGCGTACTGTAATGTGAGTTATGGTACTGAAGTTTGGCTGCAGGTTTAGAAAGCAGCACATAGAAGATTTGCATCTAGATCAGAAAATTCCGTCTGTATGTATTTGGAAAGTTACCAGAAGAAATCAGCAGGAAAACACTGCAAATCTCTTCCTCGCAGAAGTATAAGATGAAATGGAAAAGCTATAAAGGCAAGACGGCAAACATATACACTCAGTAATTGAAAAAGTAATCACATTTGAGCTTCTTTCAACATTAATGTTGCCTCTCAGTTTGCTTTCCTTAGCAATATGTAGCACCAAACACATTACCAATTTTCTACATTTAAACAATATTGTTTTTTTTCCACCTTCAACATTCATTTCCTACTTCAGAAAATCCCTCTTAGACATCACCTTCTTACTTAAATGAGAATATAATCATGTTTGCAATGGCCAGGCCAAAGATTCATCCAATCTAGTAGTCTGCTTTCAACAGTAAGCCTAAGGAAGAATAAGAATGGAGCATTCATATATGATGTTTCTCTACCTTTATCAATCCCCCCCCCGCCCTTTTTCTTTTTTTCGTCTATTTTCAGATCAGGAGATCTCCTGAGCCTATTGTGGCTTCTCTATTTAACCCCTACTAGATACCACTTTCAAGTACTTAACAGAATCCTTTTGAGCCATTATAAAATTCTTACATCTACAACACAACCTGGCAAACAATTTTGCATGTCTACTACTCAATGTGTGTGGAGCCACCTCTAGTACCACCAACAACATGAAAACATATTGTTTTCACCTTTCATAATACTAGCCAGAAAGTAGATCAATAAAATTATTATTATTATTATTATTATTATTATTAACAACAACAACAACAACAACAACAACAACAACAATATCAAAATATATCTTCCTATTTGGGACAATAAAAATGGGAAGATTCTGATTTAAAAGTCATGATCTTTCAGATATGTTGCCGTTAGAGGCATTATGCATTCTATACTTCATTATATAGTAGATGTATAGATTGTCTAGGAAATTAAAGAGAAAGTTGATCAACAAAAATTAAGAAGGTGATAGTGGTGGTCAGCTCCAATGAGTGTTTGTTGCCAGATGAAAATACATTGCTACGGTCACTGCACAAATGAAGATGTAAGGGTTCACAACTGAATGTGTGCTTGGAATCCAGGACAAGGTTGTGCATTTGACTATAAAAGTTTTTGCCAAGCTTGGCAAATATACGGGTGGGGAAAATCACAGTGTTTCACAGTGGCTCAACACCAGTAGCAAAAAGGCTCCCATGCATTGCTCTCGGTGAACACCTTCAGGCAGTAGGATGGAAAAAGTGCCCCAGTACCCCCAGTACCCACCAGCTGAATAGCTCAGTCACCTCTCTCCCTGACAAGGCCCTCTATTTCTCTCATGTTGAGCAAAATTAAATTTTACTGTACTGAATTTTTTTTTCCCACATCCAGAAATTTTATTCTCATTATAAAGGAAATATAAGGGGTGAGAGGTGTTGCTTTTGCACAAGTTGAGAATACACCTCTAAAATCTTCTGTTATCAAAATTAATATGATAAATATTTTTTAATGTATTTTAAGATTTATGGTATAAACAGAGTATATGGAAATACAATTAAGAATTCTATTAATCTTTATGTCTCAAAGTGTGAGTAATGTAGGAAACAGCAACATATAGATGAGAACACTAAAACTGTGAAGATACATGTTTTCCATTGAAAAATCTGGTCTTACCCACTCTTGGTGCCAGAAAGGCAGACCGGATGAGATACTTGTTTACTCCAACCAGGACATTTCCTTAACTCTTGGACATTATTTTAAGATGTGATGACCATCTTACTCCCACTGGAGAATTATCACTGTCATGAAGTCAGTAGGTCAAAACTTTAAATTTACAGCTCGTGAAAGGAATTCCTCAGTTAAGTGTGTTATATTCTAGTGGACTTGTGGACAAATATAAACTCTAAAGAACAATTGTACTTTATATACTTCATGCTTATATTTCATACATACACTGACATTAATTTAAGGTCCTGTCAGAATACAGCTTCATTAGTGATACCCTACTTAGTGAATCATGAAGGGTAGTAAATATCCAAATGGGTTACATCTCATAGAAATATTACAATGAACCCTAAAGGGAAAAAAAAATCCCTTCTTTTGACAAAAAAAAAAAAAAAAAAGATAAAAAAAAGAAAAGAGAAAAAAAAAGATTTAAAACAATAACATAACAACATAAGCTGTAATTATATTAAAGAATGAAGTGATTTATCTTTACTTATTTAGAATTAAACATTTCTGTAGTTATTTTGATCATCTCTATAAAAACATCAAGTTTCAAATAAGTTGCTAACTGCAGAGGATCGTAATAATATGATATTTCTGTCATTGTCTAGTGGTTTTCAGAGATGTTTCAAAAAATGCACACATTCAAAAGTTCTGTGACTTTTTCATCAAAAATTAATATTAAAACAGTGATGGAAAACATTACACTTTCTGAAAAAACATCTCATTAAGTTTTAAAACAGAAATGTCATACCTCCTTTTTCAATTACAGCTACTTTTAAGATTTTCCAAAGGTACCTACAATTTGGCTTTGAACCTGCTATTGCAAAGTGCCAAAAATACCTAATTACAGCAAGGAAAATGTTGTGTGCACACATATGTAGGTGTTTGTCTATAGTCTGCGTGAGCAATTGAAAAATATCCAAAATATACACTGAGCAAACCACATAATTAAAATTACTCTTATGCAGAGTGAATTTCTCTTTAAAGTAAAAAATAGTGGAAGGAGAGCACAGACTTCTCAGTACTGCTGAGTACTGAGAGCAAAATGCTTCATTTAATGAGTAATCTCTGGAGCACATGGATGTTTACCTCACTCTGGGCAAGCTAAAGTGCATGGACAGACTATTACTTTATCCGATGTGCAATAACTTGTTAAGCAACTGTAATGAAACCACATTCTTCCACAAACTTATGCACTGCATGTCTATATTTTCTCCATGCCAGTATGACATTTTGACTCCCAAATATTAAATGCTTAAAAAAATACAAGCATGTCCAAAGTTAGAATGTCTGAATCTAGATCCACAAATCACTAGAACTGGTGAAAACTGGAACCCACGTCCAAAGTCTCTCCAAGTTTGGCAGGTAGAGTGTCTGAATCCACTCTGCCTTCAGGAAAAAAAAAAAAAAAAAAAAAAAGTAATAACAAGAACACAATACAGTTAAACCGTATTGTTTCCTAGGTGAATAATGGTGAATGGATGGCAGATTTATTAATACAATCAATTGCTTGGATATGATTCAGAAAAAAAAAAAAAAAAAGAAGAAAGAGAGAGAGAAAGAAGGAGAAAGAGAGAAAGAAGGAGAAAGAAAGAGAGAGAGAAAGAGAGGAAAGAGAGAAGGAGAGAGAGAGAGAAAGAGAGAGAGAGAGAAAGAAAGAAGGAAAGAAAGAAGGAAAGAAGGAAAGAAAGAAGGAAAGAGAAAAAGAAAGAAAGAAAAAGAAAGAAAGAAAGAGAGAGAGAAAGAAAGAAAGAAAGAAAGAAAGAAAGAAAGAAAGAAAGAAAGAAAGAAAGAAAGAGAAAAAGAAAAAAGAAAGAAAGAAAGAAAAGAAAGAAAAAGAAAGAAAGAAAGAAAGAAAGAAAAAGAAAGAAAGAAAGAAAGAAAGAAAGAAAGACAGAAAGAAAGAAAGAAAGAAAGACAGAGAAAGAAAGAAAGAAAAAGAAAGAACGAAAGACAGAAAGAAAGAAAGAAAGAAAGAAAGAAAGAAAGAAAGAAAAAAGAAAGAAAGGAAGAAAGAAAAAGAAAGAAAGAAAGAGATAGTCTACAGATTAAAAGCAAATGCTGGCAAATGTCTTCCGAGATCCTCCAGATTTTTCTTTGGGAGAATGGCAAAAGAAGGGATTTTGGTAAAGCTTCATTTCCTTCCATTTTTGCACTTCTGCCTGTTATTGAAGTGTAGGTCAGTGAAGTTTTGAGACTTGTATTTGGCTAAAACACAGATGAAGTTATAAAAAAAGCAAATCTAACAGATAAACCAGGACTCGTAATGAATATGGAACCTCTCAATATCACATTAGCACCCTTTCTGGTACATTTTAATGTTTCATCTTGTATGCAGGACACAGATTTCACTGTTTTGAGGCTATTGAGCACCTTTTCTAGTGTGGTAACTCTTTTCACTTCTCATTGACATCAGTGAAAGCTTAAAGCAGTTCTTCAAAGTATTTAATAACTTTCTAGGCCCTTAGAATCCTATTTTTTCCATAATTTCATATTACTAGGTAAGGAAAGTTAAACAGACAGAGAGTATACACTGTATTCCTTTGCAATATATGAATGTGTAGTATCTCCAATTTTATGTATGTCTTTCGATGTGTTTGATCCAAACTTCTGGCTGCCAATGTAAAAGCAGTTTTACAGTGAGCTCTAATGAATATTCTTATAGCCAAAATAGACTAAGGATATAAATGATGCAATAATCAAAGAAAAGTACCTTGTCCATACTCAGATGTAGTTGTGCATGGTAGGTATCTTGTTCCATAGGGAACTACTGTGATTCACAGCAACTGCATATGAATTTCCAGTTTATTATGATCTTATTCCTTAAACATTAAAAACTAAATATATTTTACAGGCTTTTATTTTTAAATAATAATAATAATGCAGAAATACCAATTAATAATCATCTATAATTTACTTGGCATAGTTGTGTATTTCTCACAAGAGACCTTTTATATCAAAGCATGGCTGAAATATCAAAATTCCTTCAAATGCTTATCTCTTTTAATGATAACTGCAGCTGCACTCAAAAAATGTTGCTCTTGATATCACTTACATTCCCACAGGAGTACAAAACTGTGATGCAAGGGTTTAAAAAAAAAGTGTTCTTATTGGGACACTGGAAAAAGACATAGTTTTATTCTTTCGATTATGCATAATAGTTTATTTTGGGGTAACATGATGAAATATATGTTCCTTCTATTTTTTTTTTTTTACTTATTTTTTTTTTTCTGAAGTTTACCGATTTTCCCATTATTAATATGAAAACAGGCCAAAAGAAAAAAACAGGATGAGAGATCCAACAAATTCAGAATTCAAGCGCAGTCATTTGGGCCACTGAACATCTTCAGTGGAAGCAATTTAGTCCTAGGCATGGGAATATTGACAAAGAAATGTTATGAACTCCTGAAAGCTGTTTGCAATCTATCTGGGATCAAAGGGAATCGAAGCAATTATGAAATTGTCTTGTAGGCAAGGTAATATTGTACATAGCGATCTTGGAATGAATTATTTAAATATTCATATTTCTATATTTTTAAAAGGTGTATATAAGTCCCATGAGTAATTTAACAATGATGATTACAAAGTAGTGATTATCAGTGTTGAATTAGTGCTGGATTATTAATGACCTAATATTAAATTTAAAAATTAGATTTATCCCATCCTTGCCCACTAAGGACTAAGAAAATCAAAATTATTTATTTTACTATGGTAAAGACATATTGTTTCAAAAACCTAGTGACTATATGTGTTCAATTTAATTTATAAGTCCCTGGCTATTGCTGCACTTTTACTCATACAAAACTAAAGTAACATACCCTGCTGTTTGATGCATATTTGCAAAGTCAGAATAGAGAAAAAAAAAAAAAAAAGAGGAAGGAAAAAAAAAAAGCACAAGACTTAGAGACACATCACCACCCCTTGCAGAAATGTCACTCATGCCACAAATAAAGTGTAAACTTAGAAAAACATCATCACCCAACAAACAAGCAGCATTTGCCGAACCAAATGCATGTGTCTGGAACTGTTCTCCCAATCTAATTGGCGGCAGGCTCTGGTGCAGTGCAGCAGGATGCTGAGGTTGAGAAATCCCTCACACTGGTCATGCAGAGTTCAACACCCAGTGCAACAGCAATTGCTTAACTCCTGGGGCAGGAGGCACAGAGAGAAATCCCCTGAAACTGATGGGGAAGCAATGCTGTCGCTTCTCACAGACAACCTTGGTGGGGTAACAAAGGCAGGAAGAATTACAGTGAAGCTGGCTGTAAGGTGGCAACACAGCATCACAAAGACTGAGTCTCACCCTGGGGGACTGCTGGTGTGGTTTAAAAGTGGTAGAGTACTGGGGTGCAAATGACAGCAAGAAAGGATGAGGCTTCCTGAGCAAGCTGAGGCCTGTGCCTGTTCTTCCAGTGCTGCACCACTGTATTTGCATTATTGCTGAGTCAAGCGGGAATGCGGGGGGGTGGGTTAAGTCCCAAACCCTGCAGTGATCATCCCAGGAGAGATTCCTGCCTCCCATTTGTCTTCAGAAATGGAGGCGCACCTACACAAAACAGAAATAATTCATGATCCTTAGAGCAAAAGTTGAACCAGAATGTGCATGTCTACGGCTGGCAGATTGTCAAACTCAAAGACTATCAGTCACAGGACAACCAGGACACCTCGGCTCATTCAAAGCACCTAATTCTAAGCTGATGTTTAATTTAGAATGCCTCTGCAGCAAGACAGTTGGTTATGACACCCAAGTACATCCAATGGCAGACAGAGAAAAAAGATAACTGAAGGAGCTTGGTCATTCTCAAAAACCTGTTCTTTGACAATTTTTAGAATTAGGTGAGTACGAGTAGTGAACTGAAGGATACACTCAGTGGGACCTGGCCCAGTCTGATATCCAAGCTAGAAGACACAAAATTTTGAAAGTTGGCAACAACTCTTTTCCTTCTTTCCTGTGTGTCAGACTAACCTCGACCCTGAGTGTGTCTTCTACTTCAGCCTTCTCCAACATATGGTTTCAGGCAGAATGTTGCCTGTAAAATCCTTATGCATTTATTCCAATAAATGAAGCATTTCAAATAAAACCAGAATGTTTTGAGGGGAACCAAAAGGCAATGCTGCCTCCTCAGTGCTAACATGCTATCAGCCATGGACAAGGTTGGGAACACATTCATTACTGGGGTACTGAGCTGTCATGTCTTCACAAAAACATTCAGCTTGATCAACCAAACTGTGGACCTTGATTTATCCATCTAATAGCACCGTTCAGCCCTCCTGGGCTGGACTTTGCCCAGTGCTGCTGCTGGGAAGCTGCAGAGCATCTCTGGGAGAGAACCTGCAGGGAGCAGAGAGGGGGAGGAAGGAAGGCAGTCAGATAGGGTCTACAAGAGTTGGAAGTGGGAAAAGGCTGAGCCAATTACCCTGTGTGAACTGACTATAGGAACAATAGCTACCCAGACAAAAGGCAGTCTAATGCAACTGTTACAACCCAGCCAGTTTTGAAAGGCAACATATGAAAAGACAACCACGTTTTCAAAATCCTCAGGATATTAACTTCATATTTGTGTGTTGTATTAAGAAGGCTAACGTCATGACAACAGCTCAATTTAGAACAAACAATAGACCAATAAATACAATACTAGTGCTTTAAAATAATTAAATAACCATTTGTTCTTACATTTATGTTGCTTCCAAATATTGGCAGAATTCCTTCAAAATAAACAAACAACTCTTTTTTTTTTTTTTTTTTTTTTAATTTTTAAAGATTACATGTTGGCAGTAATTTAGGCAAATCTGGACATTTGTTCATTCGTCTGAGGTGAAAAAAACAAAGACACATCTATCACGTTGCATTTTCACTCTTAAAAAGCCAAAACAAGGACCCTCAAGGGAACGAGAAGTTTAATTATAAACTATCACTGCAAAACAAGATAGATCCTGGACATATCACTGGGCAGACATTCAATACACTAAGCCAACGTAATCTGATTTTTTTTCCTCAGTGCAGGGCCAAGGTTCTTTCATGGTGTAAAAAGACAGTCAGCAAAATAGTGATCAGCTACAGAGGCACAAATTTTGGTGCAAAATAATCTTCTTAATATGATCAATGGTTCTCCAGAAGCACTCACAAGTGTAGAAAAACACAAGCAGTCCTATTAATCAGCAGCCCATTGTTTATTATGTTGTGGACTAAATTTGTGCTATATAACAATGAGAAAATGTCAAGTGTTAGTGCACAATTATATCACTTTGTCTGCACTGCAGTTTTCACTTTAATTCAGTTCCTATAAGGCTTTTTGTAATTATTGTATCAAATGTTACAGCAGAAACATCTTAGTGAAAAAACAGAATAAATGCACCCCCCCTTTTTTTTCACCTTCCTCACCAAAAAAAAGGAGAAAATCTATTCCAGAATCCTCAGTTTAAAATATTTCTTAATCACACATGATACATCAAATACTTTCTTCATCATTTCTGTAAATATAAAAACTGAAAATTCCACAGAAAATTCCCCCAACAGAAAAATGTATTTATTTAATAAATAAATAATGTTGAAAGAACTTCAACCTCCTACAATCCTATGAGTCTATTTCATAAGGCTGCATTTTGGATTTCCATTGAGTAACAGAGAAGAAAAAGAGTAATGTCAATAACACTGTCAACAAGGTCAAGTCCCAAAGGAATCCCTATGAATTCCTTCTAAAACCCCGTGTAGATCTATAAACTGTCTTGATCTTACCCACCACATCGGTATAGCATGGAGCTTATTTTAAACGACCGTATAGTGACAGCCTGATCCTGTTTTCACAGAGATGAACTGTATCTCTATAAAGGCATATAGCTGTCTCATAACATGAGAGGAGTCCATCTGGTAAATTGATTCTCTTGAAGAAATGCATTACAGAAGTAAAGATGAAAGTTTTATAGTGACTTTAGAGAAATACTGAGAGAAATAGACATTTAGAGAAATCTTTCACCTTTCTAAATTCAAACATGGCACTAAAGATGAATGTTAATCTACTTTTCTACAAACATAGATTTCCACTTAGATCCAATATGTAAAATTATTATATAAGATTATTCCTTATTAACAGAGGTAGTACTATTGCCCATAAAAATATAGAGGTAATAATATTGTCCTTAAAATACTTTTTAAAGTACACAAGCCTCTTGATAGCATACAATGTCTGAACATGCTAATGTGAAAATTGATTTCTTTTGCCTAAATCATGATGATCAATTCTTCAGCAAAACTTCCAGTTGTAAACAGAGATTATCTGATTCATACTCATTTCTCTTCTTCATTCTTTTCCCAGCAATTACCTCCCTTGTACTTTAGTGAGGGCCTTCACATTTTTAATGAAAGTAGCAGAGATTTATAATAAAGATTTATAACAAAATCTCCACTATAGAGCTGTATCAGAGTAATGCATAAAGTAATCAGTAAGGAATAGACTGGTATGTGCACACTGACTTTAAGTTGCACTAATTTGATAGAAAAGGATCATGACCATCATGATGCTATAATATCAGTGATACTTTCGTTCATTAGTACACAAATATTAAACTTATAATCTTAGTTCCAGTTTTGAATTATTTTATGACAGAATAATTAGCAAGCACATTCATTCAGATGATTTGAATGAAAGTAGAGCTCATCTTTACTAAATTTAGTGTAAAAAATATTTGATGACATCTCAGAGGAACAGACTCACCTCCACTCACTGTAGCTACCCAAGAAGTAGAAGCTGGCAGCCTGGTCACTCAAAGCTACATGCATAACCAACAGAGAGGAATGGGAACCACCAGGAAGTTAATCATGGGAACCCCCAGCCTGAGTTCCTTAGGTTCTTCTGCTGATTCTAGTTAAATACCACATATTATATATGAGGAAAAAAAAATGGGGCCTATGCTGTTACTTGTTTATTTGTTTGGCTATATGCAGCGCAAAATAAATACTTCCAAAACCAACAGAAACATAACTAGAACAATTATTTTTTTTTCTCCAGTTCCAGATTTACGTATAGGCACTCCATACATGATGCCCTTCACTGTGAATCGTTTGCTGAAACCTCATAAACTGCTGGCATGTCTAAGCACGGTCCTCTGCCGTAGGAGGTAAAGGAATGAATCCCTCCAATGGTGGCATAACAGGCTCTTATCCTTCCGTTAATAAAAAAGGAAAACTGTATTAGCCATGCTGGGTGTACATGTCCTTATAGTATTCTCACTTGAGAGGAAATGAAAGAAAATGTTATATTCAACAAAACGGATTCCATGATAAATTAAACAAGAGCAAGGCCAAGAACAGAAAAGTTGTAAATGTCAGAGCAACAGCTGGAATGTCACCGCAAACAACATGATCCTGCCTCTCATGGCAAGTCCATAAAGCAGAGGGAAAATAAAGGCAATGTTTTACTGAACTCTTAAAAATAACAAGACAACATTTCTACTTCCTTGGTGTGTCTTTTGTTCAATGTTCACCCTCCGCATGAAATGACCCAGAGGTCTTTAGGAACATATGATATCTGATTGCATAGTTAAAAAATGCAGCCTAGTGCGTATGCATTAGGGAGTGGGAAGGAATGAAAGTGCAAACAGTTATCCTTTGGGATGCTGACAATGAAAGGACTTTCGAGTCATTTCTCATTGTTGCCAATGGAGGGGAGAGTGGCTGCAAATCACTGAAAACTGACATATCTAAATGTCTGTTAGTATTTTGTTATTATTAATTGAAAGGAAAACATTGTTTTCCTCTATTATCTATGCAGGTATACCCTCTGTATTCAAGAAGTTAAAGAGAGGTCTGATTAGCCCTGTATATAATTAAGGGTTATACCCCTGCCCCCTTTTATCTTCCAGAGCAGATGTTCTGATCAGTGGTTGTTGAACAACCAGACGAAATGATAGAATTGCCATGTTGGGTACTGGAAATCTTCTGAAAAATGTGATAAAATATTGCTGTCCTGGAGATAAAGGAAAGGGGTTGGGAAACTTGCCCCAGATCTATGCTAGAAACTAAAGGATAAAAATAAAAAAAAAAAATCTAATTTTTTTTTCTCTCTCCCAAGCTTTTTTATTTTTATTTACAAAATTTGTAATTCCTGTCTTTATATTTGTACAAATATATATAAATTTGCAGCTGTAACTGAAGCAAAGTGATTCAAGCAACTGAAATCATGTTATTACTGACTTAAGACCCCAGATTAGTCAAACCATCCATGATTAGCTTCTGATTATAATTCTGTCACTGAGTTTTGGTCAAAGAGTAGAGCAGTTTTCTCCTAGAAGGTCCCAGGACATTTCACTTAATCTTCACTTTCCCATTCTGGGTCTCACTCACATATTTCAGTTTCTCTCCCTGTGTGGCCATACTGGGAGCATGCACAAGCTAAACCCACAGGAAAGAAACAGAAGAACAGGAACCAGGTGAGAGCCTCCCTGGACAGATTGAATAATGCCACCCAATTTGTTAAGGACTAGAAGACAACTGAACTTCCCTGGTGTTATTGCTTCATCATTCCTTTGAAATTATAACTTAATGCTTTCATCCACTATGAACTCATGCACTAAGCACAATAACTTAATGGAGTATTAGAAAAACATTACTGTGAAAATACAATAATAATAATGGAAATGGGCTGACATATGTTTATGATTATTTTTATAAATGCCTTTTGAGAAGGCCATATCGAATATTTAAAACTCATCTTCTTTAATTGCAGCCCAAAATTCAGGGTTCTGTTAAGTACATTCAGCCTGAATCCTTCTGAGTCTCAATGTGAAGAGAGGATAGGTTTTCAAAACAGACTGAGTCTGGCCATAACACAACAGGATCAGAGACATATTTCTGCCACAAGGGAAAGCACTTCAAACATCAGGGTGCCAGTCTGTCAGCACTTATCACTCAGTGGGTTATACTGTCTCTCGAACAGATTCCCCTTCCAAACTTATACTTCATCACAGTCCTGACCTTGCTGGGTAAGGCCTCTCACACAGAGTTCAAGTCTGCATCATGTAAGACATGGAGAGTTTATTCTCTGCTTCTCAGTAATGTCTAACAGTTTTCTCCTCTATTCACCAAAAATGATTTATTCTGCAGTTTTGGGAGCATTGATGGAGGAGAAATGTTTACCAAGAAAATGTTACGCTGCAAAGAACATGGACAAACATCTGCCCGTTCATGAACAAAATGGTTGCTTCTGAACCTATTTGGTGTGCAAAATTCCATCCAAAAATGGGATGGAAACAGACAGCCAGGCCATACTGAGCTCCAGCTAGCAAAGTGTTTCAGATCAAGAAAACAGGCAAAGCTGCATCATTCTGGCTTGTGTTGTATGGACTCTTTTTTTTTTTTTTTTTCCCCTTTGAAACATTCCATTTGTTGTTCATGCCAAGACAAGAAAAGAAACATTTTTAACCTTAAAGGTCTGACATAAGCCTACAAAATTAAATAGCCAGGACTGAAAAGAGGCAGGTTTTACAGTTCTTAAGTAGCTACCTTTGTTCCTTCCTTAACAGTACAGTTAGAGTCAAGGAAAACACAGCAAGCTGCAAGAAAACAGGGAAGACCAGATTCAACTGCCTTTATTTGCACTGAAATCTATGGCAGTCAGGGCCACATGGTACTACAAACTCCACAAATAAAGAGCAAGTGTCAATGCCTTCCCTGGTGGGCTTACATTTACAAAGACAAAACAAGCAAAAGGTGAGTGGAGGAAAAGCACGTGCAACTACAACAGTTGTACAGTCAACCCAGTGCAGCTCTGATGAGTTTCCAGACCCCAGGGCTGTCTGTATCAATAAATAAAATGTGACAGACACCATTTGCAGGTCCTGAGACAGTGCAGCCTGGCACAGCTTCTGTCCATACAACTAAATTCTTTTTCCCTTCAGGACAGACTGGTCTCATCCACATTGCCTCCTGGGAGCCCTCCATATCCCCCCAGCTTATGCTAAAGCAGTTTGAAAAACTGCTAATTGACGAGAGCAAAACTGAGCATGCTAACATCACAGGCTATTGCAGGCAAACATCATCTTTTGGCCTTGTTTAACTTACAAATACAGATGTAACACATCTGTGTCTCTTGCAGTCTGCCTGAGAGTCCCTGCACCCACAAGGGAAACATGCCACTGAAGCCATCAGAAAAGATAGCCAGTGAGTGACAGAGCCAGCAAAGGCTCCCATTGAGTTTTGGCACTTAAAAAATACTGCCTTTCATTGTGTAATTTCTGTGGAAGAAAATGAGATGTGGTAAAAACAGCACAAAATATTCCTCAGTGTGAACACGTGCCAGAATCAGGTGAACATGACCATCACATAGAAATTTAAAAAAGGAAATGGGTTCTAGGTTTTGTGAGGGAGTAGACAGCTAAATTACAGGTAAAATCTTTGAAATTTAACCCTGTTTTTAAGAAAAGGCAGTGTTAGGCTAAAACATCAGCTGCTTTTTATAGCCACTAAAAACCTCTGTTTTCAGAAAAGCTTTGACAAGCTTGGAAAAAAAAAAAAAAAAAAAAAAAAAAAAAAACAGCAAATAACTGATACCCACTACAATGCATAAAAGTGTCCTCCTACGAGTTCCTGTCCAGGGGTCTGCTTTTAGAGCAAACGTCCACTGACTTCTACACAGATGTCCTTAGTTCTCCTTCCATGTTATATGGACCTCAAAAATCAGAAAAAGGAGATAAAACCCATGAGGACAGCACTGTGACGGGGGCACTTCTGGCCTCCAGTACTTATCACGGCCCTCATACCATGCCACCACATCTTCGCTTCTGCCAGAGAACCTGTTCATGGAGACACTCTGTGGTACAATCAACATTGGCAGTTTTATTTTAGACACCTTAAGAGCAGTGCTGCTGTACTTGCTGGAAATGGATCTGCAGAACTGAGGATGGAAAGCTTACAATGACCAGACTGAGAGGCTGTGGCATATCCCTCCCTCAAGATATTCAAAAGCCAACAGGACATGATCTCGGGCAACCTGCTGTCAGTGGCCCTGCTTGAGTAGGAGGTTGGACCAGATGGTCTTCAGAGGTCCCTTCCAACCTCAAGCATTCTGTGATTCTGTGATAGCTGAAGCAGTTATTAAATTTTTCAGCTGGTAGGACTACAAACAAGAATGAGTGATAAATCCCTTGTTCTCTTCCACCACATACTCACAAGAGATTAATAACTGATCACACTTAAGAAACTAGTAAAATTATTGCCAGTATCTTCTTGACATGTTCAGAAGATGAGATGCCTAATTGTTATTTTTATTTTTAGTCAAATAAATTCATGAGAAAAAAAAAACTGAAACAAATAAATAATCAGCATGGATCTTGGAAGAAAGAGTTTCAGGAAATGTTTTATGGCAAAGAACATCCATTCTGCTATCCAACTGCTTGTTATGTTTTAACAATTCATGAGAGTGGAGCTTCTGCAGCTTCTTTTCTTTGTCCTATTCCAAAAGCCCTGGGGATGTTTCTCTTTTAATTTTGACCCCAGTCTCGTACTGGGAATTCTTTTCCCAACACATGAGTGTGAATGATATGAATGCAGATTGTGCAACTACTTACCTCTTCTCTTGCTGCTCAAGTTATTTGCCTAACTCTTCCTGAGACCAATGAAAGAGACTTTTTTTCTTTTCTTTCTATGGGTTTGTTTGTATCTGTAGAAACCAAGGACGCTCTGTCCCCCTACATCCATTTATAAATTCTTTTGCAGAACCAAAGGAATTTGTTTAGTAAGGCACTCTGAAATCAGGAGCCACATGTTTGTTTGATTTTATAGAAAGAGCTCAGAGCTTGATTTGCACAGTTCTCAGTGCTTTAACTTCTGAGGCGGCTGGACCTCCAGAAACCTCACAGAAATAAATGACGGGATGCCACAGAGAAGTCTCCCTCTTCCTATTCGAACAAGACAGCAGAAAAATTGCTACCACAGATCCAGCTTAGCCATAAAAGACTAGCACAGGTTCAATGGAAAGCAGGTAAATAAGAAAGTTTCTCTTTGTTTTCTGTATCTGTACATTGTGCCTGTAGACACAGTTCTGGATTTAATAGGCTCTATCTAACTCTTTGAAGTCAAGGGAAATGCTTCAGTCTCTTCAGTTAAAATCTCTTTGATTTACTTATTAATGTCATTTGTGATGTGACATGAAAGCACTCAGAAAGCTGTTATGCTCCTTTCACAACAAACAGCTATGCAGATGCTCAACAGTCATGTCAATGATGATTCCAAAATCAAATCCTATGTGGTTTTCCTCGCTAAATACCATACACTCCTGCAGCACTGTTGGTGAACAACAGTTCCAGCATCCAACACCTTTGAAGCCCATTCTGCTTCAGTGGCAGAAACCAGAGACGCAACCTGTGATCCAAGTTTTCAACAGCAGGTTTCTCCAATGATGAAGGGGAGAGAGAAAAAAAGAAAAAAAAAAAAAAAAAAAGGAAAAAAAACAACAACAATGACAACAAAAACATAGTGCAGAGGTTATGTGTCTAAACCCTCTGGCACTGAGACAGGCTCCTGCATTGACAATTAAGAGATTCACCCCAGTTCACTGCCTCTAACCTAAATGAACTTCAATCCTTTTGACTAGTGTTTGCTTTCAGAGATGCTGCTTTCCAAGTTCTTGCTGCCATTAATATTCCAGTATCTTTGAATGCCTGAAAAAGCAGTTAAAATGATTTAAAGAAATACTGTGATTTCTCCATCCTAAATTTAGTCTTTTAAAAAACTAAGTGTAAGTTCATCAAAGGCACTTCAGGAGCTGATTCCTCTCAGCCACTTCAGACTTCTTGGACAGGAATCTGAAATATCTGCCTCTCTGCTGATTAAATGAAGAACCTATATGACCATCTTAGTTTAGATATTCCCAGCTTGCTTCTTAGAGCCCTCAGCTGGGGTTGCCAAACAGACATGGAGCTCGGAGCCAAACTGGAGTCATGAGCCCAGTAGAAATGTACTTGCACTGAAACATGTTTACACTACACTGAAAGTGGAGAGCAACACTGGAATCAGTTTCTCTCACAAAGAATCTGAGAACTGGTGCTATAAGCTCTACTGTCACAATATCCTCAGTGGCGTGGACTTATCAAAGGCATTTATACCTCCCCAAACCCCCCTAAGCAATCCCATCAAATCCACTACAAGGAATAATAATCTACAACCATGCAACAGCAAATCACTGTACGTTCATGACTCCAAGCTGAGTGAGGATAGTAATACATCATTCCTGTGATATATCATTGTTCCCTAACATACTTGATAACTTTTTCCAGGGGAGTTTTAATTCATACTATTTGGACATACTGTAGTCTAGCGAGGCTCTGAGTGGATGAGCTTGGCAACAAGGGTTTCAAATACAAGTAGCAATATTATTAATACCCATTTCTATTAGGTATTGCCCTTATACACCTCAAAAGCTGTCTACATCACTGAGATCAATTGGTTTGCTTAATGTGGTCCTACCTGTTGCGGCCTGAACAATCAGCGCCGTGTCAAGAGCGGAAGCTACTGCAAACCCTTGGGCTATTGCAGCTATTGCTGCAGCTGAAGTTTGGTTTGATTGCTTCACTTTAAAATTTTTGGCTGTTTTCTGCTATTAATCTTGGAAAACCTCCAAAATAAACCTGATAAAGTCCTGAACATCACAAAAGATGCATTCTTCCCCATGCTTGTAAATCATCTTTGGCACACTTCCCTATTTTAGTAATTATAGATCTTCCCCAAGCTCCCCGCACATAGCTCATTGATATAAGGCTTTGTATGATCTGTCTTCTGTTTCTAACTCAGAAAACTACAACAAGCTATTGCATGAACCACACATGAGACAATAGAGCAATTCAATAGTAAAACACTGTTTAGGTCTTTGTATGGTTTTCTCGATGGATGCTACTTTGCTGATCTATTTTTATGTATTGTTTATACTGGGTTGGTGCCTAGAGGCCCCAGTCAGGGGCAGGACCCCATAGTGTTGCAGATACTGTGATGGGGATACAAGAGCCCTTTGCCCTTGTAGTTTGTGGTCTAAATGCATGATGAATGAAAACAGATGGATAAAACAGTCAGAGGGAGCAAAAGATGAGAAAGTTATTAATAATAAAAGTAGCAAGCAGAGCTCAGCAGCTACTTAGCTATATATAAGCAATGTGACATTCCTGTTACTGTAGTCTGCTTTCTTTCTGTTTCTCTATGTTGTAGGTACCTAGAGAGGGTGACTCAAAACCCCTGAATTACAGCATAAAGCAAGTGATGTGAATTCACAGGTCTAGAGTCTCCCACATGAAGGATTACGACTCTTGGGTATTGAGGGAACCCAGCAATAACCTGGTCTTAGTGCAATTCACGTTATCTCCACCTTTACTCCCTTATGCCTTAGCAGTTCAGAGAGTAAGTGCCTCGGACATCTGAGTTTCTGCAGTGGGAACAAGTAAGAGCATACAGTAACAATGTCTAGTCCATGCCCAGGCTCTATGGGGAGACAGATGTAGGTACATCTCCCATACACCTTACTGCCAGAGTCGCTGAGGTTGAATATGGCCAGACATTTGCAGTGGGCTTTAAGCTCAGAGCCTTTTATTCCAACTACTCATCATTAGTGAGAGAGTTCTTATTTCATAGAATCATAGAATCATAAAATTCACATCCTGATCTGAGCCAGGATTGTTCTATGCCCAGACAAGATCCCCACAGTGATTAGATCCCTTGTGCAAACCTCATACCCCCCTCTATGTCCTTACAACAGCTGATCTCTGATTAGCAATAGGTACTGGGTCTGCAAGGTCAAGGAAAAACAATACAAACAAACGTCTGCAAACACATTTTGTTCTTCTGAATTCAGCATGTTTGAGACATTCTCAACCATAAGTCTAGCCCAGATGTAACCACAGGCTCTCTGGCACCAGATCCTTGTTGTCTGGAGGATCCAAGTGCTCACTTTACCAATGCCTCTTCATCAATAGATGAGCCAGAAGATAAGGGGTTGAATAGCAAGGGGATGCTCTCTTTCCCTTCCCTGCAGAGACAGTGAAGTAGGCAAGCAACAAGTAGTTGTGAGGGAAATAAGAGTCCGGCTGTGTAAGGAGGAGGTGGGAGCTACCAAAACAAGAGGGACAAAGCATGAAAGCAGGACTTTTCTTTGAAGAATGCAAACCAAAAAGAGTAAACTAGTCACAAAGAGTTGTTGCTGTCCTGCAGGGTAACAAAACTAATAGTACTAGGGAGGACTCTATTGCCGAGCACCGCCTACAGCAGAATAAACAAATAGCTCCTCTTCCTTTGAAATGCAAACTTGTGCAATTGCATCTGTTAACAGGGACCTCAGATGGGTCATATTGATCTCCATCATCAGTATTTATAGATGAACTTGTCCACACAGCCCCAGCATCTTACAGATTCTTTGCACATGGACCTCCAGCAGCTCTGATAGAAGCTTCCAGAATTATTGTTGCTCTCCTCTGAATAATTCTAATTTTTCTACATATTTCTTTTTCTTTAAACTCATGTTGCCCATAACTGTATATTCTCTGAGTATCATTTTCTAAGAGGTAGCTATTTCCTACTAGCTACCACCTAGAGATATTTCCAACTAGCATAAGGATGCTGTATTAAAGCATGAGACATTAGGGATAGATTGACTAAATTGCTCAGCTCCTTTTTAGTTATAAAGCCCTTGATTTTCAAATGTACTGTTAGGTAACCTGGGACATACAGATCTAACTCGATACAGTATTCATTGGTAGCACGTTCACCATAACACTTTTGGTCTGTTTCTAGTTTGCACAAGGACTATATACCAGAAATTGGAGAAGTGGGAGCTCCATCGTGTAGTTAGTTTTTAATAAAAGACTTCCTGAATTGTTTTATGAGATATAAGAGAAGGAAAATATAACTTCTTTGAGGTGGTTCCTGTAATTCTTATAAAAGAATGTTTCAGCAAATATACTCATTAAAAGCATTTTTCCCCCTTAAAATCAGGCTGAGTTGATGCTATTTGATCCTTTTATTCTTAAGATAACATTCATCTTGGCTCCTTTCAACCATCTAAAATTCATGTGTTGTCTTGGATCCCTCCATGAAAGGATGGAGACAGGCCCTGCTGGGGTGAATTCATCTCCCGCCTGAGATACTGTCCCCAAATAGGGTGCATTGCCCTTTGAAGCACCTCATCACTGTACTGAATACAGAGAAGGGAAATAAATACCATCCTAATTAGTTTCTCTGCTTGTTATATCTACATGACTCCCATTTTTACATCTTCTGATCACCCATATTTTCCGAACCCATTATTCTTGCTCTATTTTTTATGACATACGGTAGTTTTTACCCATTTACAGACATATATATCTGAGGCAGGTAGAGGTCAAGATCCAGACACATAAAGGTTTTTAACAAGTTAATTGTCTAAATTAGATTCTTTTCAGTATCATCTGACTAACATCCAAAGATGATGACAAAGAAGTGACAGTTGGATGTCTTTAGGAATTTGCTAGGATCTAAGCAGAAATGACTTGCCTAAGGACGTATGTCATGGAATTAACCCCAAGTCTCCTGAGCTGCTATCCTAACCTTTGGAATGTCCTTAACATTAAGCAAATCCTCTGTTGTTTTTGGAATTAAATTTCTGAAGTATTTAATGTCTTCTTTTTCAAACTCAAGCTAACTATGTACACTCAAATCCTTTAACTTTTCCTCATAAATCAAACCTGACTCAGTGCCTCCTTTTTCATTTTTATTGCTCTTCTCTAAGCAATCCTTAAATGTTAATGCCAGGAATAGTAGAATGGGGAAAAAATTCCAGGTTGGATTTTTAGGTGTTATTGTGAAACAAGTGAAAACATAAACGTAACGTTGGAGTTCTTACTAAATTCAGTGAAAATAGTATATTCACTTCAATGAGCACAGAGTCCTGTTCTGAAATGTAGCATCTGGGCACTTTGTATCACAGTACAGTACACAAATATTGTTTGTTACACATTTACAAGTAACTGACCAAGACCTTAAAACTGAAATATTTAGGTCTTGTCAACAAGAGAGAGTCCAAACATAAGATGACATCAATTAGCAGCATACTGACTACTCTGCAATCACATATTTGAAGGCTTTTAATTAGAAAGCAGATTACTTCACATTGAGAGCAGACTTAGGACATGTACCCTGTGACAGATCATGCAGAGAGTTAGTGTGAAGCAGATACATGGTGTACACTGTCACTTTAGTTTAACAGCATGTTGACTTCCACATGTAGACAAACCTTATCAGACCAGAGCAGGCTTCAGTACTGGGTGATATGTGTTTCTTAGAATAATCCTGGGGAAAAATGCTAAATGCTAACCACGTCCCCTGACCCCTCTGAGACTTGCACCTTGGTAAAATGTCAATTTCTAAAATAGGCTCTATTCATTTTATCTTAGCTGTTTTTTTTTTATTTTTTTTATTTAAATTATTTCAGTACAGTGAAACAGAAAAGCAAAGTTGATGGCCTCACACTGTCCAAACAAACAACATGGTAGAACAATTTCTGGTACAGCACAAGTGTAGTTCTCCCCTTTCAGGACAGTAGCCTTGAACTGTAGATAGTTAAAACAATACTATATCAACTATGAATTATCATCAAAGTCATGTTCTTTTCTTTTTGTTTGTTTGTTTTTAGAAATTATAAGCATAGCTTGTGGGAAACATACAGGTAAAAATATCATGCCTCTTTCAAGCAAGATGTTCAAATAATTTTAAATGGTTTTCTAGACAATGTTGTTAGAGGGAAATATAACCAACTCCTATATTAAACAGACTGCAGAACTTTACACATTTGCCTTTATGTTGGATCCAGTAGCTTGTTTATGAATTAGCACATTTTCCAAGTAGGATTCAGTATCTGGGGACATCAAGCACATGAGATTCTGCAACATCCTTTCTACTGTATTGCCGCACTTGTCTTCTGAAATTGAAAACGATAAACCTCCTACACCAAAATGAGAAAATTTTGTCCAACCAGCCAGCTTCAGAAGAAGGAAACATGTTTGTTCTGCATCAGAGTTCCCAAACTACATTATGTGAACCACAAGAGGAACACACTGCTTCAAAACTGTATACAAATCACCACCATATCTCTGTAGGGAATAAATAATACTTAGGCAACAAACACTGCCAAAAACTCAAATGCCTATTTTGGGACTTTCTGCCAGCTTCAGAGAAAAGCACGAGGTAGAAATGACAGATACACAAGAAAAAAAAAAAAAAGAAAAAAAAAAACAGGACGGAGGCCACATCTTCAACTTGAGCATGTGCAAAAAGAAGAGCTCTGAGCGATTGCTGCTGCCTCCACAGTATCGCTTGGTTTTCTTTCTGAGTGCTGGCATAATATGCATGTTAACCCTGGAACGCTTTCCATAATGTGATATACCTGAAGCTCAGACTACAAGTCATCAGTGGGATCTAAGAAAACTACTTGGAAAAAAGCTACAGATCTTCTAGAAGAAAACACGGGAGGCAATGACTGAGGAAATGACCCATCTGAAAGTAACACCTTCAGGGCCCTTAGCAGATCTACAGAACAATCTTTGTTTCCACAGATGTCAGTCATGGATTTCTCCATCCTCTGGCAGCATCTTTTCAACTTTTAACCACTTGTGCTCACACCTCTTCTCCCATGTGGCTCAAAGATGAATGAAGAGAGACAGTACAATTTAAAACGGGTCATTCCTTCCAAGCATCAAAATACTATTTTGTTAAGAATAGAATGAAAACAGACAGTAGGAATATTACATTGCCTACTGCTAGGCCTTGTGAGATTTCCCCCAAGGACATCACAATTGACCATGGTATTCTCTGCTGATGCTTGTACCACAGATAACAATGCTACTTGTAAATGAAGTCACTGTATCCCAGTTATTCTGGCCGCACATGCCATTTCACTTATAAAGATGACTGCAACACTTTATAGACAGTCTAACAGTTTATCTTGGAGGTGTCATATACCACTTTCCTTTGCGTCATGTGAACTCCTGGATGGAAAACAAAACATAATCAATTCAAACATTTTCCAAAATGTTCTTCTCACATCACTTAAGTGGCATTTACCTTGTGTGCAGGGAAAGGAAGGAAGGGAGGAAGGAAAAGACAGAATGGATGGAAAGGTGTTTTGTTTTGTTTTTAACATCACTCATTAAGGCAGGTTTTAGTCCCATTAAAACAGGTTGATAACCTAGGACAAAAATAAAAATACAGCCTGTCTGTACCAAGAAAATTGCTATCCATATTTCATCACTGACCAACAACAGAACAGCTGTGCCTGTGATATCAGTGGCATAAATGCTATCACAAAGGCATTTTTACCATTGTCACAAAAACCTGACACAAGACCTGAAATCTGAAATCTGTTAACACCACACAGGCAAGATTGCTACTGAGCAGAGTATTCTCAGGGTGTGAAGTTTTTCATCATGTCAGAGCCATTTCTGGGAATTAATTGTGTATCCTGCTGGGAGTTTTATACTAAAGCACCAGAGCGTGTTAAACTGGAGCAGGAAGGAAATGAAATTTCAGAGGGGAGAAGAGTTTGGAGGTTGGAGCAGGATGTCCTGTGCCTCAAAACCACCTGGGGACCTGCTGCAGCAAAGAGGTGAGGACGGGCAATTCCAGCTAGGAGGAATGAAGCTGTACCACAGGACATGCTGGCTTCCAGCACAGGCCCAGGGCAATAGAAAAGCCGGGATAAAACAAGTGAAATCTTACCTTGGATGGTAAACTGAATACAACAATTTCATTCTGCTACTTTTTTATTTGTATTTTTTTTTAGCTTTCAAAACAGATGTTTGGGATTAAGAGAGACAAGCTCCCTGCACTGTTTGCTGCACCTAACTCCTGCTTTTCTCTTAGGCTGTGAAAAAGTGCAGAAACTGGCATTTGAGCTTCCAACAATGTTTTGTGCCTAAGTATTTATTTTTCGTCCTTACATGTCAATGTACAACAGCAACAAATAAAGAAAAGTTGTCATTACCAAAAATAACAAAAAAAGAAAAGTTGTCATTACCAAGAACCAAAGCGCTATAATTCATCCATACAGTAAGTATCCAGCATTGATTTTAAGCATGGTTGAGGAAATAAATCACTGTGGTAATAGTTTCATATCAGTGCTTGTGCTGCCTTTAAGGAAAGGAATGAATTGTAGCAAAGGCACAGGAAGAAAAGGACACAGAGCTTCAGCTCATGATCACAGCATAATATTTGATCTGTAGTTAGAAGTATAAATCATTTTTTTGTTGTTTGTTTGTTTGTTTGTTTTTGGAGGGGGGGAAGAAGACACAGGAGTATTCAGAGGGATACCATAAGAAAACCAGTCTATTGTTTCCCCACTCACATATATTTTATTTTGTGAGTTTAATTAGTCTTCACCCTCAGCAGTCTATAATGATTTGATCTGATGATATAAATTCTTCCCATGTAAAAACTCCCGTAATTTCACTGAAAGGTGTATGCATTATCTGGGTGTCATATTGGGAAAGATATTTCTTTACCATAGACTCATTTTTTACTATTTTTTTTCAAGCTGAGGCAGCTTAGTGAGATAATGTATGTCTGCTTTTTGTAGATGTCACTAGAGGACTATAACCACAGAGTAGTAACTCCAGAACAAATCTTTACACTGCAAACAGCATTACCCAGGACACTCATGTTAAAAAGACAGCACAGTACAGCAGAAGTAAATGCACCTTTTCCTCTAGAAAGAGGGCCTAAAAGATCCTTAAACATGGACAATGTTAGTAATTCTCTGAGAAGCATCAATTCTCTCATTTATTCCTCAGTTAGGTGAGACTGACATTTAAAATATTACTTCTGGTTAGCTTTTCCTCAAAGCTTTAAAATTTGGAGTTCACCTTAAAAGAACAACGAATTGAGTCTTAAAAAGAACACCTTGGATTTCATCAGGTCTTAGAAAACCTCTGTTCTAACATCATATATCATATATGACAGCAGTTGAAGAGACCACAATGATTCAGGCAGTAGTTATGTAAAGCACCCTTGCCTATTAAAATTATTTTAGCTGAAAGATTGAATTCATAACAAAGATTTGTGACCTTAACTGACTCTTCTGCCTGCCAGGTTCAGTATTAGAAACCAATATATAAACTACCTACCAAGGCTTTGTATGCATCCAAACTTTCTTAGCAGCACGTCCCCCATGGCACCAGGCTATTGGGTGCACATAAAACAAGGTCATGATTATCTCAAGCTGTTCAGTGCTTGTGGTGTTTGAAAAGAGGCATTGCTCTGCCCACCTGACTTGCAAGCCCAGGCTGGGCCCCAAGGGTACCAAGTTCTCCCACAGACTGACACCGGAACAATACCTACCTCTCCCATTACACTTTATCCACCAGCCCTGAGGTTAGCACCCTCCTTCAGGGACAGGTGGTATCGTACTATTGGGACTCAATAGTTTAGTTCAGTATCAAACAGGAAATATCACCACCTATTTCCAAAATAGTAATTGGAGCAGGTCCAGATATATAAATCCCTGAAAGATGATGCTCTAACCACCATGTCAAGCCACGGACGCTTTCTGTTAAGCCATCGATACCCACAAGAGTTGAGGAAGCCACGCTCCCAAGCACAAGCAACACCACTGCTCAGGCACGCACTGGAAAATCTGCACTTCCATGCCACCTCAGACAAAAGAAGGCTCCTCAACCACCGAAATACATACTAGAGCCCTTTATTTATTTATTTTTATTATTTATTTATTTTAATTTTGACACAAGAAAACATCTGACCCTACATAGACACCTATCTGCTGGTAGAGCTCATGACTGAGGATCCCTAACGGACTTAGGCATTTAAATCTGTGGCTCAAGACTTAAATGCTCCTCCTAACTTCCTGCAAGATGGCTTCTGCAGTCATCCCTGAAGACTTCTGACTTTTGGGGATCCTGCCACAATCAGCCAGTCAGTGCACAAGAAGTGATAACTCTTGCTCATTACTTGGGTCTCTGGCTTCTCTTTATAATTTTACTCCCCCAAATGCTTTCAGTATACACAGTTTATTTAAATCTCTGATGTCCTTTTTCAGCTTTTAGAGCTAGAGCTACTCAGTCCTTCTGAAGAGATAGGACAGCCTTTACCTATTACAAACCACTAAACCACTCCATTAACTTCAATTATGCATCTCTAATTTACACCAACTGAAGATGCAGCTTGCTATAACTTTTTTTTTTTTTTTTTTCAACACAATGATTGTTCTCTGCTACCATCATTCCCGAGGACACTCTCCACTTCTCCAGGCTGCAGCAGAAGTTTGACTCTCAGCTCCAGACTATATCCCAACAATGGGACATGTAAAGTACTTTTTGTTGTTGTTGTTAAATTAATGCCCACCTCTTTTTGGATGGTTTTCCTATAATTAACATGGCCATTACGAAACCCCTCACTCAAGACAACTTTTGCAGGATCCCATTTTATTTAATTATAACTCTGAAATGAACACATGCAGATTTAAAGAACCATTGCCAAAAAATTTGTTACCTAAAAATAGTGTTACATTTCAGTTTTAGGGGAGGAAAACAGGTAAAAGATATATCTGCTTTTATTAGCTCAGCTTTATGCTTGGATTTATGTTCTTTCAATAGGCCTTTTCCTACAGATAAATGACTTACAATATTTTTGCTTTTAGCAAATGACATGACACCAACTGTCTGTACTATTAATGTGCTCAGATATGTGAAAACCAGATAAAAAATGGTGTGCCTGCTCCACAGATAAAAAAAAAAAAGAAAAAAAATATTTTTCTCCTTCCTGTTAGATTTGTGTTTCTGCATAGTATTTCTAGTAGATTTTTTTTTTTCTCTTTTGAAGACAAGTTCTGCTCCAGTTGAAACACAAAGGCTTAGAGTCTCCAACTCAAAATATTACATGGCTCAATGGATCCAAGAATTCCAGATTTGTTCATGTGGAGACTTTGTGTCTCTAGAAAATCCTCTAACTTCCCTATAATATACCTCCCCAAAATAAAGTGGATTCTTTGAAGCTGTATTGTTCAGAAATTAATCTGCTAAACTCAGGTTAATTCAATGTAACTAATTTATTGAGGCATTAGGCCAAATTTGCTATTTATCTTTCACAATAGGGGATCTCATAATGCCATTATAAATTCAACTTTGCCCTGATGCTTATTCTATTCAACAACAGAAAAACAGGCTGAAACCTCTGTTTATTCTACCAAATAAAACAGTTTTTGTTACTTGTTTTCTTGAGGAACCCTCATCTCAGTTTTTTGTGCTTGCTGACTCTTGCCCTACATTTTGGTTGTAAGTGGTTTTGTTTGTTTGTTTAATTAGATACATCACCAGTGCTCAACACAAGAGGACCTTAATTACATTACTGACAGGGACCTTCACTGTGGACTGGGACCAATGTTACTGCAATGCTACTGATAAATTATTATGACCTTCTCTGAATGAGAGAACGTACACTGCTTTGCAACTAAAGACTATGCAAACAGAAGTAATAAATCATTACTTTATGTGCCTACTTTATCTGCACTTCCTACCGTGGTGAAACTCGGCTGCCCACCCGAGTAAAACCACCACAGTCCTTTTTGGTGTGAAAAAAACAATGTTTTAAGAAATTTGGAAAACAGATGCAAATAATTTGTCCCCAACTGTGTCTTCTCTCCTTAAACAACAACAGATCTTCAGAGGTGCAATACGCAATCACACTGTAAGTAGAACATACTCTAGTAGCTTTGAAGATTTATTTATGTCCTTAATAAAGGTTCTCAGGCACCTACCTTAAAAAAAATATGCAGGTGGAACGTGTCTTTCAGAAATCAGAGATTGGATATAAGAATGTTACACTTTGCAATGGCACAGATTGTGAAGAAAGTCAGAAAAATAGGGGCGTAACCTTATAGCCAAGGCTGTTTTGTTGTTGTTGGTGGTGGTTTTTCTGTAAATCTTATTTGTCATTGCCTCTTCATTTTATTTACTCTCTCAACTGTAGCTGTTCAGCTCTTTTGATTCCAAAGGATGTTACAAACACAGTTTTCCTTTATTATACTCTTCTAAAGCCTTTTAGTATAAGTCTTCATAAAACCTCACATATGTGCGTTATAAAATTACAGGGAATAAGTTCCATATGAAAAATTCATCATATTCCTTCTTACTATTATTTAGCAGAGATTCTGACATTAAGCATGAGAGCAACAGACATTGTTTTAATTCTTCATTGTGGAAGGAAAAAAAAAAGCAAGCTTTTTTGGTTTGGGTTGAGAAAGAATTTTTTACATTCTCCCTCTTTGCAGTCTTTCCCTTGCAAAACCAAAAAAGGATTTTAAACGGACAAAAAGTAACCACAATTATATGGAGTGTGTCATTGATAAATTCCAGGGGAATATAACAAGCTAGGTAGGCACATACCATTAGATCTAGCTGTTCAAAATGTTAAAATTCTAGCCAAGATTATGCTGGAATATTTGGCCACATCAGCCCTCAGGACTGCACTTAACTTTTAAAAGACTTGATCTCACTCTAGATTTAGACTTTAGGAAAGTACTTCTTTCAAGAGAGCATTTACACAACAGTCTGTCTTTAAACACATGCTTAAATCCCTTGAAGTCACTAAATACAGATTAACTGTGAACAGGCACAAGTCTTTCATTTCATGACAGCCTTAGTTTTGTATAATTTTCAGTTAATCCTACGCTTTCTGTTTCCAGTGCATGTAGTCTAGAGTTATGCTGACGCAAGATGAGATCAGACTCAGGGCTGCAGTGTCTTCAGGAGTTTTGGAAGGAGACATTCCAGGAAAATGGGTATCTTCCCTCCTCCTCGTCCTCTCAGAAAGAAAATAAATAACAAAACAACAACAAGGAAAAGAGCATATCATCGGAGTGTGCTCAGATGTTACAGGAATTTTTAGTCTATTTTCTCTTGCATAACATCTGCTTCCTGCAAGGCTCCTGATTCACTGACCAACTAGATTGGAAACAGTTTAATTCTGGATATTTGTTTAGCTTTTAAACTGACCACATCAGAAGACAAAGCTCACACAACTCTTCTTTGTGTTTACAGCAGTAACACAGGAAGAAAAAAAAAAAAAAAGACGTTCAAAAGGGATACGTGTTACTGAAAGCTGAGTAATATACAGTGTGAAATTCATGCAGTGCAGAATGTCCTCACAAGTTACAGGTCCCCACGTATGCAGAAGATCCACAGCACAAATTTATCCTTAGCCATATGTACCCCAAACCATTTAGGAATCCCCCTGCAAATTAAGGTTGCAGATAAATGTCTGTAATGCAGTGTGCTTGGTCTGTGCAGTGAAGCCGACTATTCAGTAAACTGTTAGGTACCAGAAGAGCTCTGAATCTTAATCACATTTTCCAGTTATGCTGTAGGGAAGTGCAATGATTTAGTTAAGGTCAATATAATGTTCTAGGCTTTAATACCACACCCATCACACTGATAGTCAAATTGAGTCAATGATTCAACCCAGATGGGAATCCAGGTTCTTCTTGGCTTACTGTTATCTGTTCTGCTCATTAGGCTATATGACTTCCATAAATTATTTTGGAGTTCCCGTTAAAAGAAAATAAATCCACATGATGCTAAATGCTGCCTCCCAGCTGTAACACAAACTGGAATTTTGGACAACAGTACTGCTCTCTGACTCATCCTGGATCCCCTCCATGTGACGCTGAATCCATCTAAACTGGGGAGAGTAGAAGAGAAGGTTTTTTTTTTTCTTTCTCCTTTTTTTTTTTTTTTATCATCCACTGTCAGATAACACATGGATGTTCACTCAGCATGCCTCTAGGATGTGAAAAATAACAATACTAGAGAGGTGTCTTTCTGAATACAGAGGGATAGAGAGGGGAAAATAAAAGGGCTAAAGATTTACATAGGGATAACTTAAGCACTGACTCATTGCCATTGTTTAGTTTATAAAATACATGAAACCCAGACAGAAATATTGGGGTGGGGGGAGATTGTGTTAAGCACGACAGAAAGGCAGTAGTATAAAAAAGATGAAAATAGCACACCCATGGAGCAAAAATTTGTTTCACTCACAGTTTAAATACAGCCACCACACTGCATGTCTCTCAGACATGGCTTTGCTCTGAGCTTCTCTGTTGCTTGTTCACAGTTGGAAAAAGTCCAGAAAGCAAGGAAAACAAACATATCACACATTCACCGCATCTATTTGATTTAACTACACTCAGCATGCCCCTTAAGCATTTTCCCTGTGTTAAAAAGACAATGGACCAAATATAGCTCTGGCTGTCCCGCAGGCTGCCTTGCCAGGAGAGCGCGGTGGGAAATCCTGTGTAACCAGCACCAAAGGATTCCCTCATGTAGGAAACCTCAAAGACTATGGAGGTGGCTGGGTGGCCAATTCCAGCACTAGGGGTTTTAGCCAAAGAAATGTTGGTATGTGCTGGGAATTCAGCTGATTACTGGCTGATGAATCAGCCTCTCCAGAGCCTCAGGTAAACGGGATGTCTACATTGCAGTGGTACATGGTGAAGGGACACCTGAGATCACAATTTCTCTATTTTTAACAGCAAAAAGTAAAACCAGAGTAAACACCAAACAAAGATTAACAAAGAATCCAGTAATACATCATTATTTTTAACACCCTAAGCTGACAGCATGCTCGCAGAGCAACTCCCAGTGAATATTACCTTCTGCAAATTAAACCATAAAGATCCTGACTTTGTGGGACAGTTACACCTCCACTCGTTCTGTGATAGAACAGGGAAAGAGATGCTGAGCATACCTTTCCTGATAGCACCAAAGTAAGGGCAGGTTTTGGGGGGAGTGTTTCATTTTTTGGCTTGGCTTTTCATAATGCATTGGTGCTGACTTGCTTGATTATCATTATTGAATCTCTAAGTAGTAACAATGCAGCATCCTCAAACACTTTAAAAGGCTCTTTCACAGTGAACAATGTGAATTTCCATTTTATATTCTAGCGTAATTAAAATAGGCTGTCAGCACAACAGCTGCAGAGAAGCAGGTGGAGGTTGGTGCTTGAGAAGGAGCTCTAAAGCAGGTGTTGCCTTTCAAGGGACTTTGACTGCAGCTACCTGCCCAGCCATCTTTCTGAGATTTATTCACTTTACTTAGAACTACTGACGGCACTTCTGTCTTCCTGGGATGACTGTCCTGTGAGTAGTCATTCTTATCTTTTGAGACATGGCAGAGGGTTCTAGTGAAGCTCCTATTTCCATTTCTGGTTAAAGCATGCCATGGGCAGAGCCTTCATACGCTCTGCGGGAGACTTGGGCTCCAAGCTCTCTGCCTGGTTTGGAGGCACATCTCTGTGCTTCAGCAGTGCACCTACTACTCTGTTCACCCAGCCCTGAGAACCCCTGTTGGACTGATCCAGTGGCAAGAAGAAGGAAAGTAAATTTAGTTCCTGGATCTCAGGCTAGTCTGGATGTCCAAGCCAAAATAAAGTTCAAATAAAAGTGAAGCCAAGCTGCTCTGCCTGATCAAGGCTGAGCAGGACTTGTTTTGGAAACTTTAAGAAAGAAGAGGTATGACATCTGCAGAATTTGGGTACCTCTGTCTGGCAGTAAGACTATAATTATGGTTTAAAATACCCAAATTCCTCTTCAGAAAGATTGTTCAGAAAGATAGTTGGGAATGACCTCGGTCCCTATACACCTTGCAGGAAACGATGACCAGTGCTTTTCTGAATCAGGCCTGTATTAAGCTAAATGAGCTAACTAAAATGCAGATGAAAGTCACATCAACTATACTAATGAGAGTTTGAAAAACGCTATTAAAATATTGCACATTATAGTAAATCACATACTAATGGTTAACAGCAAAATCAAATCACTTTAGCTATTACATAGATCAGCAAGTTAAGTAGTAAAAAAGAGAAAGTGGCATGCTAAAATCCTTGCAAAAGTTGTACTCTGCATCTTCATGACCTCTGTAAGAGCCACAGATGCAGGGTTGAGCTGCTGCTTTCTCAGCAAAGTGCTCTCTGCTGATGGTCACATTGCCCCATTGATCTCTATTGTTCTTGGACAAGTATTGCCATTTCAAACCAAAAGGATTTTATTAATGTTTCCTTTCTAGTAGCAACAACTTTCGTTTTGTAATATTCGCTGCAAAACAAGGAGCTTTACCCCCCTTTGTGTTATTGCACAAAGCGAAAGAGGAGTTGTCAGTGCCAAAGAAGAATAATCTCATTCCACCGAGCACCCCAGGCCAGCCAGGTGCTCTGCTGCTCCAAGTGATGGACACATCCAGCAGAGTCGCGCTCATGGCAGCGCTGGAGGACTCTGCGGGAAGGAAGGGATTTTGCCACCCCTCCAGCAAGCAACAGTTTGGCTGATGCACTTGAGCCACCTATCCCCACCCTGCCCTTTGCATTACCCCCAGAAACCTACACGAAGCAGAAGGGTGCCGGTGCTGCAGGACCCAACCCTCTCCCACCCTCCGCACCGCACCCAGCCCCGCAGCCTTCAACCCCCGCTCCCCAAAACTGCAATCTCCTCACCCCGACCCCAAAACCCCATTTGTGCTTGCTCTTCCGGGGCAGAGCCGAGGGATGCCCCGCATCCCAGCTGCGCCTCCCAGCTGCTGGATGACAGCCGGGCAGGTGGCCCCCGGCGGGGGGACAAGCACGGATACGCGTGTGTGTGGGGAGAGGGACCCCATGCACTTTTACCCACCACCACCACCCCTTTCCTCGGAGGCAAAGCGCGGCGCAAATTGGCGGGGGTCCCGCGGGGGCCGCCTGGTACCTGCCGGGGAGCCGGAGCGGCGGCGAGGTGCAGGGTGAGCCCGGTGCGGGGCCGGGGCCGGTGGCTGGGTTTTGGTAGGCGTTGCGAGAGAGTCGAGCTCCTCCCCGACGGCGCCGGCGGCGACGGAGGGTCTCGCTCCTTCTGCGCCGAGTGTCAGACTTTCCCCTGGCTTCCCTTCCTCCATCCCCGCCACCCCTTTCCACTCCCTCGCACGCACATGCACACCCCTCCAGCAAATGGGCTGCTTGGAGTGTGTGTGTGTGTGTGGCTGTGTGTGCGTGTGGGTGTATGTCAGCCAGCCCAGCCTCACACCCACTGCTGCTGCTCCCGGAGCCGGGCACAGCCCCGGCCACCGGGAGGTATTCGGGGTGGCATTTTGCTCCGTTAAAAACAGCTCAGCACACCCACGGACACGGCAGCAGCATGCCCACGGCGCTGAGATCGGGCACAAGGGGACTCGCACAGTCGTGGCACTTTCCACTGGACCACAGACCTTGCCTGCTCTTGCAGGATCCCCTGTGCGTTTGCAACAGGAGCATCTCACCCTAATATTGCACTCGCCCTGCACAGGTGCTGGTCCAGATCATAAAGTCTAAAGCAGCCTCAGGTCCTCTCACCTTATTCCCATGGCACGTTGCTGCCAGGGAAGGTCACTAGGTGGTAGACTGGCAGTTAAAAAAAAAAAAAAAAGGCAAGCTTGCCACACTCTCTGATAAGGAGAAAAGAGCTGGGCAGTGGCCCAGTGCTGGGGTTTGGTGCACGTTTATGGGAAGCCCATGTGCAAAGCTGCCAGGGATACATTTGCTTTCGCATTTATTTTTGTTTGCCCATGGAATATGCTACATCGGTGGTTCTCCAGCTTTTGCATGTTGCACACCACTTCCTAAGAGAGAAATTCTCTCCTGGACTAACCCACTCCCACACCAAACCTTTCTCCCCAACACATTTCCTTCTGTGGTTGCCCAAGGAAGAGCCTTTCTGCCCACAGGCTGAGAGCCATTCAACACATGGCACAGATAGTATCGGACCCTTCCAGGCAAGACACACTGGGGCTCTTTCAAAAACTGTGTTTCCGTTAGTGAAGAGCTCAGATTGAAAGTCTTCAGCTGGTGACTCAGTTGCAGAACAGACCCCAACTGTTGCTCCCTTGAAATAACAGCAGAATCAAAGAAGTCCAGAGGAATATATTGGAGTTTCCACTGCATTTCCCATGGCATCAGAACTTCATCCTCACCTACCATTCAAGTCAGATGGGTGGTCTCGGTGTACAGTGTAGAATCTAAATACCTTTTTTTTTTTTTTTTTTAATTCATCAAAAGCTGGCTTGACACGTTTTTATCTAGTTTTTTAAACAGTTTGTTACTACAGTACTAACCTGTTGTTTTTGTAAGTTCTGTACACAGAGATACACAGACTCTGCTTGTCTACATGTGTCTCATATGCCCACAAAATAAATGGAGCAATTCAAAGACAGGTTGTTCCATAGATGCCTTTGATTTCTTCTTTTTTAAGGCCTCCAAAAGGGAGGCCTGATTCTATTCCTGATTTTCCATATTCATTTCATTATCATCAACAAAACTTTCCACTGGTTTAATCCCTAGATTTGATAAAATTATCATTGTGATAGGTAGGATGCAGTTCAGAGCAGTGTTTTAAATTCCTATTGAATAATTACTGCATTTCACCTTGTTTCCAGATCCTGACTGACCATCACAGGCACTTTTTTAGTAACTGCTTTTTGCAGCAAAGGAGATCAGCAAAGAGAAAATGAGGAGCAGGTTGACGGAAAGAAAATCCCATTTTGTAGCATTCAATAAAACTACGTAATTGAACTTTGATGTATTCTGAAAGCATAAGTCCTGGTAAAAAGAAGAAATTCTGAAATGTACTGCTTGCTTCATGTACTGGAGATATTTCAGACTCAAGTGAAAAACAAAATCAGCGTGAATGTCCCCTTCACTCATTTGTTGAAGCTGTTTGCAGTTTCTCTGAAGTGTAAAAGAAAACCTTTTTGGAAATGGTTTTATTTTAAGAGCTGCTTTTCCTTCTTGCAGATCATGAGAACACATATTCTTAGTGGAATAAATAGCAGAAGATTCATCTTTCAAGAATTATACAAAAGAATTTGGGAAATAATTAAGCTCTTAATTTATTGAAGTGGAAGAAACCAAGAAAAAGATGCCCTCTTGTGGCTGTTTGCTGAATGAAAACAGGGAAAGAAAAATTTCTTTTCAGAGAGCACAGTATGAGCATGCCTTTTTATCCTATTACTAAGGCTGTACAACAAGGTTACACAAAGTCATACCATGGACACAGGCTGAGAAGACATTCACCATCTGCACAGTGTCATTTTAAATGATTAGTTAATACATTTCTTGGCATTGTATTTTAAATCACTATTCAGAAAATCCCAATGTAGGTAGTAAGTACAGCAATATTGGGAAACTCTCTGAGTGACCTTTTTGACCAGGGCTGTATCTGCCCCTTACAGGGTGTTAGAAGTGCCCTGAAAGTTATAGGAATTTCTGCCAAATTTACCAAAATTAGCTAAAGTTTTTTATAGGAAGAGAAAAGTTCTTTACAATATTGTGAAGATGTGAAGATTATAATGATGGCAATGATGATTACATTATTTGTCCTACAGAAGGGATACTGACTGTTGGGTGGAAGATGTGTTCAACAGGTTCTTACAAACATGAAATTGAAAACTGTTTTCTCTCTCTCTCTTTTTCTCTTTCTTTCATAGCTATTTGAGGCTCCCCTAAGACCAAATTCCACACCCAGTGCCCTGGGCAACTGTTCAGATTTCCTGTAAGGCTGAGTGGCTCATAAAAGAGCAGAAGTTGAACATCAGATATCTCCCTTTTTCTTCTCTCATTGAACAGTAGTACAAACATGAATTAAGAGACCAAATGGATATTTAGAAAATAATTAAATTTAGGAAGAGAGGTAAGTTGTTTTTGTTAATTTCTATTCCCTTCCTTTTCTGCTTGTTCATAAGTTTGAACACTGTCCAGTTACTGTAATGTCAAACTGGCATATTGCAGAGAAAACAGTTTTCATCTAAGAAAATTGTCAAAGCAGACACATGGTCTCTTAGTAAAGGCTGAAGGAGAAACATGACACAGGATGCTGCCACACTGTAGGCATTTGTTGTTATGCTGAGTGCTGTGCTTCTGCAAACAGTGACAGAAATTTCTGTAGCACTGCACAATGCTTTAAATTATCGTTGCTTAAATTTATTAAATTTGTTTGACTGCCGAAAAAAAAAAAAAAAAGGCTAAATTGTGCTTAGTGAATCTCTTCTGATTGAACATTTATGCATTTGGTGTCTTTGAGGTCCTTCATGGGAAGATCCTGTCACTCATGTCCAAATACATACATTTGGAAGTTGTGATCTGAAAATCTTCTTTCTCTACTAACAAGACCAAGAAATAGGCTGTTGACTTAAAAACCTGGATGTCCTGAATGTATTCCCAGATAAAGCTGCATAGATGGAAGTACAAAATATGGAACAACTTCTTTACCTGGCATGTTTAATAAAGTCAGTGGGGAAAAAAAAAAAAAAGAAAGAAAAAAAAAAAAAAGACCTGATGTATTTGATCAGGTGGATTATGGACTTGTGTGGTGAAGGAGGTGCTTCATATGCCAGCCAGCTCCACCTGCAAGTAGAGAATACTCTGGAAGGATGGAGTGGGGGGTCAATCAGATGAGGGCAGAAACCGCCTCTTCCACTCAACTTCAGGTACCCGTATTTGTTACTCAGCCACCAAATACGTCTCCTTGGGGAGGACTAGGTCACTAAACACATCTACTGTGCATTTGGGCAAGCTGGGTCCTCCACTTACAATCCAGTCAAATTCAGACTTCAGCATTGTCCAAAAATCTGTATCAATGTTCTCTGAAGACAGCAGGCATATTACCACTGACAATAATGTATCTTGTGCTGATTGATGGAGGGGGGCTATGTAAAGGATATATAAATATATATTATATATATATATAATAAAGTTATTAAAATACAGGTGTTGAAAAAAGTTGTAATGGTATTATCAAGGCACTGAACTGCCACCTTGCAGTCCACCAGAAGGTAAAGGCTTTTTTCATTTTCAACTCAGATTTTTGCCTTGCAAAATAGGAACAGCCAGAGTTTGCACATTGGTTTGTGCTGGTTCAGCTAGGCTGACTGGGGACTCCAGAGCAAGACAAAGCACTTGTCCCACTCCACTTTGTTTGTTTTTTTTTTGTTTTTATTTTGTTTTGTTTTGTTTCTACCTGATCATTCCAAGTTCTGCCTTATTTAAAGCATTGAGAACAAGATGCAGTCAAAGCAGAAGTCAAGACTCTTTCACTCTTTTCAGGTTTGTGAAGAAGCTCAGCAAGCAGTGAAGATTGTTTCAGGAGAAATTCAACTGCAGGTTAGAGTGGATGAAAGAGGGCATCTCTGGACTCTACTGGTCTCAAATAAGAGCATGTTTCACTTAGTTCTTTGCTATAAGATGTAAAAGATAATCCAGATTCACTGAGTTGTTGTACCAAAAAGAAAGAGACAAAAGGAAACTGTTATGAAAGGTGCATAGAAAAGTCTAAGATGTTACATAAAATCAGACAAAACCTTCCTGAAATGATTAGGCAAAAGTAGAACATCCAGATTTGTCTTGCTGCCAAATTCCTGGATAATTCAAACCTTAGTCATCTGATCTTGAATTACAGAACATGTTCAAACTCCATTGGAGTTCACTACATTTAACTTAGTCCAGCATGTCACAGACCTAGGTAGAAATTAAATAACATCTTATTATAGGTACTTTCTTGCCACTGTTTAGTCCTTGTCTTCTGAAGATCTGTAACCGTCTAGTGAAGCACCTACAATTTCCACTGACTTCAGTCTAAACTTTGCTGCACAGCTCATGTGGGATCTGGACCAAATATGGTGAAAAGAATAAAAAGTTTTCTACAGATCATGGTTGGGATATTATTCTAGTTTCTATAAAATAAATACTATGACTAGAAAAAAGATTGCTGTATTTCCATGTGTCCTGGATTGGAAAGGAAAGCAACTGCTGAGGTCCTGCAGTGATATGTATTTTATGAGTCAGACAAGAAATTCATTTCCATGAAAAATTAACTGAAGCTCGTTTTCCCACTTTATAAAAATTGTATTTCTCTTATATTTCTAAGGATAGGCATTTCTACCTCCTGCCTCTACTTCCAACGAAACCAGTGGTTGAAGCAATTGCTTTAAGGCCTTATCCTGCTTTCATTGAATGGCAAAAACTGCCCTATAGATTTATTGGCTTCAGCACCAAGCAGGGGAGTGTAGGAATATAAATTCAGCTCTGAGCTGTGTCCAGAGAACTCCAGTTCCCCTCAGCAGTGTAGCAATAATAAAATATCCCCTCATTTTAATAAAACATGAGTGCTATTAAAAGAAAAGATTCCATGTATTTTCTTATCTCAGAACACAGGATATCTAGTTCTGTTTATCCTTAGCATGAACAAATCTCTGTGAATGCCTTAAAGTCACTTTTTTTCTACTGAAAATATGTACTTGTGGTTAACAGAAGACAAACATCCAAGCAATGGTTCTATAGATAGAAATGTTCTTTCTGGCTCTAAAACATAGCTTTATCCCAAACACACCCTATTTGTTATTTATTATTGGATATTTTTGTTTCCTACCCATTTTAGACCAAACTTTAACTCCAGGTGATCACCTCACAAGCAAAATAGTATTAAATGAAACCACATGTCTTAATGACTTACAGTGTACATTACATGGACTCATGTTCATTGTCCTCAATAAATACTATTTGGATTGTATTAAAGTATTTTCTTCCTTAAACTGTAATCATTAAATTTGTTATAACTTCACCAGTGAGAACTGACTGTCGTTAACAGCTTAAAATAATATGCTACTGGCCAAGTCAGTATAAAATTCATCTGAAATATGAGAGTTATCAGCACTTTCAGAAGGATGAAAACAGTAACTTGGTATAGCATGTTTGTTTACATGCTCCCTCTGTTCTGTGTTAGTATTCTGTTTAAATCATTTTGTGATGTACCTGTGCAAGAGATTTGAAGGAAAATGGCTCTGAATTTGAAGATCACCTCATCATTTCTAATGGAGACAGGCATATATTCATGGAAGCTGTGGATCAGGGGGACTCTGACGGTTTAAGTCTGGGTTTCTCTGTACAAGGAAATTAGCATAGCCAAAAGAGGTTAGTGAGGCATCTAAACCCAGTGAATGGAAACCAAATCCCAAAAGCTTAGCAAAATCCCTGCAGCACATCATATTCTCAGTATCACAAAAATCCACAATAAGCTACATTTTGAATTAGAAATGTATTTTGTGGGCAATTCTTGGGAAAATACCAGTACAATATTCTTATATTTTTTCTTGCTTCACAATTCAACAGCACTTTTTGTGAGAGCACACCTCAATTTTGCCCACATTGTCAGGTGAGCAGATGAGCTGGTTTCTGTGGGAGATGCAGCCCCTTCATTCTATTGTCATGGTTCTGGTCCACATGATGTAGTGAGTCCTTCTCACATACTACTCCCATTTGCATCAAGGCTGCATCCAAGTTTGGTTGTACAGCATCTGTATGTACTTTAAACTGCTACCTTTCTAGCCAAAGGAAGAATCAGTTGTTACTAATGTATATTCCACTGTATATACTGTGTCAAATGTTGCATTGATTGCTTCTCTACACAAGCATATCAGTTGACTGGTGCATGGATCCCAGGCAAAAAAATATTAATTCAAATTTGAAAATAAATTTATTTCCTACAAACTAGGTTTCAAATCATATAGGCTCCTTATCCAGGAAATAGAAGGAAATTAGTATCTCTAAGCAATGATTCATCCAAAAAAAAAAAAAAAAAAAAAAGTACTTCAGAGGAGACAAGGAACACAACTTCCTCCTTGTGCTTTTTTTCTGTATCTCTTCATTGACTGCAGAGGGAGCCTACATGTCTACTTCTAAATGTCTACAGTTAAGTGAGTGAAACCCACCCTGAAGTAGTGCAGCTGAAGCCAACATAATTACATACAAAGTGTTTTCAGGATCAAGTCCAGAGGTTATTGAGGACTCTGTTATGAAAGGTGCTATTCATTTCAGCATTATAACCTAGAAACAGAGTGACCACATTTTGGTGTTCCTTGAACAAAATTACCTTCAGAGTCTGACTGAAATATATTTTATTCAAACTAAACAAACAGATTTTTAATTAATTTTGTTTATTTCTCCTTTCAGGAGAAATCATTTATTCAGTTTTATACTAGATTTAATCCAGTTTATATCAGCAACATTTCTTCATGTGGCTATGCCTGGCTGCTGTTCAGTCTTCAGGGCTATGGCTCAAAAATAAAAATAAATAATAATAATAATAAAAAAAAACCTAATAAATAATAAGTTTAGCATCATTGAAACCATGTGCATCTATAAAAATGCTTATATATTCAGTGGCTTATCAGCTGAGAATACTGTAACTTAAACTGAAATGTGGAGGATACCAGAGCATTTAAGAGTCAGCATTTGATATTGTGGTTTGGATAGACCTCTTCTTGCCTATCAGTTTGATATGAGGTGAAATGTGGTGTATTAATTGGCTTGGCTTATCTAGCTCTAATTTGCTATCTTTCAAACTTTCAACTTTCAATAAGTAGGGGCTTTTTGTCCTTGACTGCAATGAGAACAGAACCTGAAGCTATGGAAAAGAAGCTACGATGAGTAAATACTTTTGAAAATAGACCTGCACAAACTGCATTTATGGGTGGAAGCGACTGCATCTACCAAGTCAATGCACAGTTCCAGGTGTTTTCTGTTCACAAAGAAACACAAGTACAAATAATAGAAATGGAAAACTGTGCCTTAGATTAAAAGAAAGACTAGAATTTTTACAAATTGGGTACTTTTCATTAGTTTAGTTCAGTGTGCAAAAAAAACAATCTACAGATTTATTTTTTCTGTAGTTTATTATTGATTAAATTCACAGTAGAAAAAGGATGGAAATGAAACATTACTACTACTTTCTTTTACTGATACTATATAGAATCATTTTCACGATTTAGTATTATTTTTTAATTACAGCAATCTAAACTACTCAGCACTTACACATTAGTGTCAGTCAGATAAGACTTAGTTTACACAGAGAAAGAAGGCCAAAACTGGCTTGATTACTTATCTGTGACTTGACTCAGGAATTTCAGTTGGTGATCTGAGTCTAACCTTCAATCCCTGGCTGACTTAGAGCCTATTCATGAGGAAGAATGTCAGTTCTGAGCTAAATAACTGGAAGAAAGAGGAATCCAGTGGTCCCTGGAGAAATGGTTCCAATGGCTAATAACTATAATCATTATCAAGATGACTGATTTTTAAAGTAGTGTTAAAGCAAACCCTGTTGTAGAAATATGTTTCATCATCCCAATTTTTGGAAAGTGAAAGCACAACAGCAAATTATTTTGGCATCCTTTCAATAAAAAAAAACAGCCTTTGAGTGCATGAGACCCTGTAGACCATTTAACAGACATGAATGTATTGTTGGCAAAACCAACAAACAGAGCAGATCCAGATGTTGGGAAACTCAAGGTTATGTCTAAGTAGAACTGAAAATATTTGGTAACTTCTGAGTTTACCTTGGAGCATTTAAGTCTATCCTATACTTGAATGTCAAAGGGATCAATGAATTACATTGCTTCTTGTGAACTTATTTTTTAAGAAAGACAAAAAAAAAAAAAAAAAAAAAGATAAAAAGATTTCAAGTCTGGGGTTCAATAGAAAATAAAACACAAATTTAAAGAATGAAGGAAACATATGAAGTGATTGTTCATAATAGAAGCATCTGTAAGGTCATAAGGAGCTCTAATATATATCCAAGCTGTAACTTATGTGACTGAGGGACAGAGACTGATTCAGCTTCCTACATTCTTCCACTATGTGTATTGTAGCAGTGAGGACTGTTGCCAGAATCACTCTGTATTAAAGCAATCCTTTTCCTGAGTAGACTTTAAAAAATAATAATAATAATAATTAAAAAAATATATAATATTGTGATTAAATAAGACATTTTAAAATATACCAATGAAACTTTTTGTTTCCTTGCTTCCTATTACTCAGTTACCTTTTTTCTTCTTGTCTTTTCTTTGGGATATTCTTTGGTGGTTCAGAATAGCCAACCATGCAATTGTGAGACAAATGTAAGGCATTATGTGTCTTCTAGTCACCTGAGACTCCATATTAGTCAAAGAAGGGAAAAAGACATCTCCAAAGAGTACATGATTCTGTTCTAGAGAAGTGAGATGGTTTCTTCTTTGGAGGAGCCCCATGAAGGCAGCCTAGTAGGTAACTAGTTCATACTCAGAAATTTTATCTTCAGATTTGTAAAATCTTGTGAGATGACTCTTACCCATAACTAACCCACAGGTGACCTCTTAATGCATGCTGCCAGGCTTCTTATTATTTTTGATGGTCAGTTGCTAGCTCCTGATTAAAGTCAGGTGTAGCCTAGAAAAATAATTATTTTTCCTGTGCCTTTGTATAGCATCTCATAAATGGATTACCCCTTTCTGAAGTATTTCATTACGATACCAATATATATGTTTTACATAAATATAAGTAAAAACAGATTGAACCAGCAACTGCTTTGAAGAACAGGAAATTTTCACCTGCATATTTTACTGGCATGAGAAAGTTTAAAAGCAGTGTGTGGCTTTGCTGATTAATGCTGGATCCAATTCCTTCATTTACATAAATTAAGGAATATATATTTTTATTTAAGTTGTACACTGATATAGCTCTGGAGATCACTGAGGAATGAAGTTGAATGAGTTCATGAAGTTAAATTATAAAGTGCTAACTCAAGCAGAAATTCTTTTGCATATGTTTCTATAACTTAAATCATGAAGGCAATCCATCTGAGTTATCAAGAACTTTCTTCTTGCTTTAACTTATGAATGTAATCCCCGTCTTCTGCTGTCAATGGTAAAAGCTTCCCTTCAAATTCAATAGTCAGAATTCAACAGCAAGGCTCTAAATTCTGTCAGTCTCAAATAACAATACAGATACCCATTCAGCACAAATTTCACAAACCATAGGCTCATATCTTTATTGTCAATGAATAAACCCAATGTAGCAACACACTTCAAAAACTGTAGGAAATTTGATGGCAAAATCAGAGATCATACTGCTTCAGGAATGTTCACAGCCTTTAGTTTCTGCTGCAGTACTAAATGCTCAGGTTCGCCCCAATGTTATTTGTTTTTATTTTCTACGGGGTGAATTTTAATACATTTTCTTGGCCTGCAGAGCCTGTTTGGAACTTCAGATCTTTGATATGTTTATTCATCCCTTACACGTAACATCATTCATCTGCCTGGTTTTATAAGATGTTGGCTGTCTGAAAGCACAAAAGCTGTTTCTTTTGGCAACATTGTTTAGGAGCTAAGTTTCAAAAAAGGACCATAGCTAAGGAATACACACTTTGTGTACATGTAATGTAGTATTTTAAGTTTCTAAAAAATCCAGCAAATTTATATTGCAGGTGCAAGGTTTCAAAACTACTGGTTCTTTCAATTCAGCCCAGAGACATAACCATATCTGTATTTTTATGAAACACCAGTTACATGTTCTAATTGTAAATTATGTAGACTCTGCTCATTTGATGGCCTTTTCTTCATGTTTATTGAATCTAGAATTAACTATAAAGGAAAACAGATTTGGCAAAGATCTAAGTGGTTTCTGGAGTGATCTGAAGAGACTTACTCCCAGGTTTTGTGGTGGTTGTGGTAGAAACGGGTTCTGTGCTCATGGTTTTATGGAATATCTTTGGATGCCTATGCAGAGATACATTCTTCCTTTTCCAAAACTGTAAGCCTGGAATTCACTGAAAAATGTAAGCCTGTTTTTGTGATACTACACCACTTATGAGACAAAATACAAACCATGCATCAAACAAGTATTTTTGTAGTGGACAATGTCCATTATTTCAACTCCTTTTATATGTGGCTGTAAGAATCAAGTCCTGTGCAGCTCATGCACATCAGGCTTATTTTGGGATAGAACAATGGAGGATTTTGCAAACCCTATACAAGAAAGAAATTAGCAGAAGTCAGTATAGTCATTTTTTCAATGAAAAGACAAGCACACACAAAACCAGTCAAGGAAAGATCACTCTGGGAACAGAATTTTATATTATATTCTCATTTAAAAGCAATCAAGAGTCAGATTTGCAACTTAAGCCAAATCTGGGACTCATTGAAAGTCATGGTAGCAGGAAGGAGCATGTGCACCACACAGCCGGAAAGATGAAGGTGGGAATTTCTGCCTTGTGACCTCTGCACTATGAATCCCCTTTCTGCAGACTGCTGCAGAAATTTACCTTTTATCAAGACCTCTGTGTAGCACCCTTTCACCATAGCTACCACTGCAGCAAAGGTCTATGGGTCCTCAAGACATTTTAAGCAGGGAGCACCATAACCCAAGAAAGTCATTGTTATGCAATCCTAAGGAGAACACCAGGACATTAGAAGTCTTCAAAATAATTAACACACGATAGAATCCTTCAGGGAAAATATACAGAACCAGCCACATTTCACTACTCCTCTGCAAAAAAAAAAAAAAAGGGGGCCTGAGTCCAAGGTCCCTTGGGTCACGATAGATTCTTCAACTGCTAATCTCAACTTTTAGGGAGTGACTCTAAATGTCTTGAATAGTCACATCTTCAGTCAGTGGAAACAGCAGATGATTATTCTCTCAGGATTAGCCACTTAATTAAATCTACTCAGTTATAGCCAGCCAGACTCATTGACCTCTAATTTTTAGTCTCACAGTATTTCTTTAAAGTGCAGTATCCTGTCCATGAACACTCAAGAAGAAAAATGTGATTGAATTTACAACTGTCAAATTACATATGTTCTACAAAGAGCAGATAATCTTCTGGCAGACAGAAACTCAACAATATGTAAAGGAAATTGTAGAATAAAAACCTCATATTTTTCTTAACTGATACTGTACAATGGCAGTGACATTTTTTGTTCATGGTCTAATATATGTTTTGAAAGATGATGTGTAAGAGTAGGTTTAGGGTTCAGTTCTACCATTTTTCAGTGAGGGCACCATTCAAAACTGGCATACATTTTTCTAAGCAGAACTTCTCTTATAGCAGATTGATCTGCATGTGTCCTTTAGAGGAATTCTCTCACCTTCCTCTAAAACTTGAAAAAAAAAATAGCATCTGCTGAGGCCAGAATGAAGAAAAGATACATATTTTCTCATTAAAAAAAAAAAAAAAAAAAAAAAAAAAGGATAATATTTGAATCTTCTCTTTTTTTTTTTTCTTCTTTTCCTTTTCCTTTATTTATTTATTTTACTTATTTTTTCCATGTCAGTCTTTCTGTCCATAGGAACAATAGCCTTATTGGAGCTTTCTGTTGTACTTTTTGGTCTCCCCGGTAGCTCTGCAGAATGCTTTATTTCTGTGTTTTTTTTTATGTCACTTTGCCCCTTCCATGACACTTAAGCTACATTATTTTCTGTATCACTGGTATATAGAAACAAAATACCCCAAAACAAATATCTAGTACAGCTTAGTGAGGGCTGAATCATGACTCATGGAAATCAACAGTAACTATAACATTTATTGGTTGCGGGATATTTTTTTTTTCTTTATGAATAGTGGTTCTTTTTTTTTTTTTTTTTTGTAGTTCTGTGTTCTTTTTGTTGTTGTTGCTTTTGTTTTTTGTTTGTTTGTTTGTTTGTTTGTTTTGGCCTGTATATGTTACACGCTAAATCTGCAATTCAGCTCAATAGCAGATCCTTGGCTGATGTAATTCATTGCAGCAGCAATGACCTCGGTGAAGCTATGCTGAAACATTGCAGTGGACTGAAAGTATGAATTCTGTTGTGTATTGCACAATATCCTACCACTTGCGCCAAGTAATACACTGTGTTTTCTCAGAAAAACCAAGTGGTGAAATGATTTATTAAAATATATATATGTAAATTGCTCATTTTCCATTGCAAGATTGAGTTAGACCTAAAGTATATTAAACACGTTAGTGTTCTATGTTATTAGCCATAACATGAGAGATCAGTTTCAATACAGAATGGTTAGTTTGTGTTAGCTATAGTCAGCCCCTGCTTGATATGTGAAGTGAAAGCCATAAAATGCCTTCAAAGTGTCAATGTTTTGCTGTTAGAGCACCATTTTACTTGTTGCATACTAATTTGATCTTTGCTTTATTTCACTTCTGTTTCTCAGACAAACCCATGCTGTAATGGCTGTTTTTGCCTTTTGCCATTTTACCTTTCTATGATAACACACACATGTATACTAGACTCAGAACTTCTGTTGCAGACCACTGGAACATCAAAAGATACTGCTAAAGAGAATAATTGGAGAGATGTGTATTTGATGGATGGACTAGTCCATGGAGAAGGAATTGGTTGGACGGTCACATGCAAAGAGTTGCAGTCAATGGCTTATGTACAAGTGGAAATTAGTTGTGTCATTCCTTGAGGGTTGGTATTGAGACCAGTGCTGTTTAACGTCTTTGTCAGTGAGATGGACAGTGGGATTGAGTGCACTCTCAGCAAGTTTGCCAATGATACCAAGCTGTGAAGTGCAGTAGACATGCTGGAGGGAAGGGATGCCATCTAGAGGGACCTGGACAAGTTTGAGAGGTGAATTTATGTCAACCTCATGAAGTTCAACGAGGTCAAATAGAAGGTTCTGCGTCTGGGCCGGAGCAATCCCAAGTACAATACAGCCTGGGTGGAGAATGAATTGAGAGCAGCCCTGAGGAGAAGGACCTGGGAGTAGTGGTTGCTTGATGAGAATCTCAATATGACCCAGCAGTGTGTGCTTGCAGCCCAGAAAGCCAATTGTATCCTGGGCTCATCAAAAGCAATGTCACCAACAGGTCAAGGATGTGATTCTTCCCCTCTGCTTCACTCTTGTACAACCCCACCTAGAGCCCTGTGTTCAGCTCTGGGACCCACAGCACAAGAAGGACATAGATGTATTAGAATGAGTCCAGAGGAGGGCCACAAAGATCATCAGAGTGCTGAAGAACCCCTCTTAGGAAGACAGGCTGAGGGAGTTGGGGTTGTTCAGCCTGGAGAAGAGAAGGTTCTGGGGAGACCTTATAGTTCCTTCCAGCGCCTAAAGGGGGCCTACAGGAAGGCTGGGGAGGAACTCTTTGTCAGGGAGTGTAGGACAAGGTATAATGGTTTTAAACTAAAAGAGGGTAGATTTCGATTAGATGTAAGGAAGAAATTCTTCACCATCAGGGTGGTGAACAGGTTGTCCAGAGAAACTGTGGATGCCCCATTCCTGGAAGTGTTCAAGGCCAGGTCGGTTGCTTTGAGCAACCTGGTGTAGTGGAAGGTGTCCCTGTCTATGTCAAGGGGGTTGGAACTAGATGGAAAAAAAGTCAGAGTCTGAAAAGGGCTTTTTAGTGAGCCTTCCACTGGGTGAGCTCACAGTTCCATTCATTGCTGCTGTAGCATATTTTCATCCATGGACTCAGTAAACACATGAGGAAAAGACATACATGCACACTGTGTATGTCACTGTCATCACAGGTGCTATCAGCTGGCACTCTGTACCACCACTGACCTGCTTGATTAAAGCAATAGCAACATGCAATATTCATAGATTTTTTTCCATATTTTTTTTCAATCCACTGTCAGTCTCCATTACTTAAAAGGTCAAACAAACTCTCCATGTATTTATCCTGCTGTCCACTACAAAAATGCAGAAATTCAAATAAAGTAGAGACTTGCTGAGAAGCCCTGCAAACTTATGTCTTCTATTCCAAATAAAATAATGTGTAAAATTCTACAAAACAAATTAAATTATATATGGCTGGTTTGTTATTTTTCAGCCAGTGGGAGACCTTCTCTTCATAACAAAAGATGGAATTAAAAAGGTTTCCTGAATACCTCACCTTATACATTTTGAAACATTCTAAATAGCCCTCCTCAATGCCTCACTAATTTTAAGATTGTCTTACCCTTTAAGTGACCTGATTGCAGTTACTTAAATGGCCAACTAGTTCCCTGACTTGTTCATTAAGATTATTATTGAAAACCTTAAAATTCATTATGTGAGTACAAAGAAAACTGGACATTTTTTTGGTTCACTGCTAATAAGAGATAAGCTTGTTTCCTACCTTGAAAGGAAAGAAGATTCTGCATGTTCCAGCTGAATCCTATTAGAAAGATGATTCTTGAATATCTTAAGTTTATGCATATAAAACTCTCTAATTCCTCCATGTGAAAAGAAATATGTGAAGGGATTTTACTCTGGAGCAAAATTTATAACTAAATTTAAGTAAACTATAGGAAAATGATGGGATAAAGAACGAAGCAAGTCATTCAGGCTTTCACAATTCAGAAATTAAGCAAATGCATCTACAAGAATTTATGTGTACAAAAAAAATTATAAGACATATAGGTTAACTGACTATAAATACAGGAATTGATGCTCCATGAAAGAAATCTCTTCAATAGATTTGTTTTTAGGACCTAAACCTGATAGAAGATAAATTCAGTTTAAGTTTTGAAGAATCAAGAAAGAGCTGGGAGAGGTGAAAAATCAATGCTAGACCTGTCTACCATTATATCTTATAGGTACAGTTATAACTATGCACTAAGTGCATTAAAGGCATTGTTGGACCTGAATGGAACTTCAAAAGGCCCTGAGATATTTTTTTTCTTTTTATTATTACTTTTTATGTTATTACATATGTGTTAGTTACAAAGTTGTATGAAATGTCATGCCAAAACTAACGTGCAAGATGAAAAGTCATAGCAGTTTACTAAGGACATTTTTTAATGTATTGATTAATGAAATGTTCATTTCTCTAGATCAAAGCATCTCCTATTGGAAACAGTGTAGCATGTTTTATCAGTTTTGTTAAAACAGCATTTCTGAATGAAAACCTGATGACAAAATTTTTATAACAATTTCTAGATATGATGAACAGCTCTCATATGCAATTCATCCCCAGCACTGTCTTCTGCCATGGCGGAGAATGAAATGCACTGTGCATGTTTTATTATTTTGATTTTTAAAATAAAACATAATTTTTGTTAAAAACAGCTTTAGAAAAAACCTTCTCCACATGTAAAATTTGAAAGAGATTTTGAAAAGAAATCTTTCAGTTAGATTTAGACAAATGACAGATCTTTAAGAAAAACCTTGAACTCAAATCTTCCCATGACTCAGTTTAACCTTGTAGCTAATTCTAAGAAAGACACAAACAAGATTGCACAGAAATGTATTCTACTTTCTGATCAAATAAATATTCAAGTATTTCATACCAAATAGAATTTAATGTCAACCAGAAGAAGTATGTCTACACCCTAGAGTTTATAGAGTGCAGGGGGAATTACCAGTATCATATATATTGTTCTGTTTCATAGTGAGACATACTGTAAGCAGGTCTGTTGGGTCATGTCATGCAGGTAGGCTAGGCAGGACAAGAGGATGAAGACATCCAGTAGGATGAAGGCATGAATTTAACACCTTGCTCCTGGACATCATCAAAATAGACATTTCCTGCCACAGATATTCAGATGTCCAGGGCTGCTCCTAAACTGACCTTTGGCTCTGCACCACGGAAGCCCCTGCAGTGTCTCAAAACAAAGACCTCTTTAAAGTTCACCATGGATGACAGACAGCCTGCGCAGCAGTTATCTTTCCCCAATAAACATGATGTGGGAGATGTCTGGGGTGTGCTTAAAGTCCACTTTCATGTGGAGTTAGGACAGGCTAAGATTTACACTCAGATCAGGAACCTTATTCTGCTCTGGAGTCTCTCAGTTTAGATGTCACATGGGAAATTATGTGGAATAATCACAGAGGATGACTTGAGGGAGACTAATGTCCTTTCTAGTTCGTGCTGAGAAAGAGGGGTCTGCCCTGCAGGGTATTTCAGCGCTGAAGCCTAATGCAGCCACTTGGAGTCAGCTTGTAGGAGCTACATTCTGTCCATTAACAAATGAAAAAGCCTCATAATACTAAAGGTTGTGACTAACCCTCTAATCTGTTAAATTAGGCACTTAAAGTACCTACAGGTTTAGGTGGGAATTTGACAAATGTTAGTGGCACCTAAATGATCCTTAAAGCACCATTTAGATGCTGAAATTGCCTTCTGGAGAACTCCTGTCACCTTTCTGTAACTATGGATTCTAACTTGGGGTAAACTCTTTTTGTTTCAAGTAGCATAGGGACATTTCTGGCACAAAGTATTTCAACATGCTTCCTTTTAACTGCTTAATGATAAAATGACTTTCTGTCAGAATTTTAGTATAAAGTTTTAAATATTTAATATTTCACATGTGTTTAAAAACAAGGCTTGAAAAAAAAAAAATAAAAGGGAAAAGTTTAACATTTGAAATTAAGTCATATATATGACAAAGAAAACTTTCTATACAGTTTAATAAGACCAAGACTGGGAGAGTTGAATTAAAGCTAAAGAAGTGAATAACACTTTTTAAAAGAAATCTCTTTTTTTTTAGAAATAGATCAGTTTGAAATTTTAGAAACTGTTTCTATTTTTGAAATGTTACATGTGTTTACTTCTCAGCTCTCTACTCTCAAGACATTTTCTTTTGTTCTTGCCTTCGAAGTCAAGTGCACTATTCTAACATTGAGATTAAAGCACCAGATAAAGTGGTTCATACTGCAACACTGAACCTATAAGCTATTATTGTTAAGTGGTCAGAGCACACTGTTTGCTCCAGGGATGCAAGACTGGGGTATTTCAGAGGGCCTACTCCCTTTGACTCTAAACATTATGCTAACAAGCCTGGGAAGAGGGGCAGGAGGAAATTTTTCTAACTGGCCAGCTTCCTCCGTTGGCACCAGTGCATAGCAGCATTCTATTCAGGCTGTTTCCCAAAGATATGCTTGGCCTACCAAAGAGCCCACATCCAGGCTTGCTTTGTTTTCCTTAATTCACAGCTTGGGTTAAACTGCCATGTGACTCCAGGGAGTCAGAATTTAGAGTCTACTTTTGCCTTTTTTTCCTGCTTCCATTCCAACCTTCTTACTTTATTTGAATAGGAGGCCTCTTGTGATTTAACACATGCAATGCCATTTCTAATAATAATAAGAAGTCTTCCTAGAACCTAAGAACAACAGTCCAGGAACAGGTCAAAGACTCATCTGTATCAGTATCTGGTCTCCAACAGTGGGTAAAATAGGCAAGCAGACAGTACTTTTATGCAAGAACACTCTCCAAGACACCATGCCAAAGAGCTCATTCACAACTAATGGCCTTCTCAAGCTTGACATGGTATATTTATGTGAGAAATTCTTCCATGATCCTTTCTTTCATGAATTGGTCAGTAGGTATTGCTAAAGTATGCGATGCCCCAAATCTCATGTATCATAACTAGTCAGCAGACACTCCCTGTTCACCTTTCCAATACTCCTTATGGTTTTGCAGAACCTGGTCATAATCTCATAGTTCATAGAATGGTTTGGGTTGGATGGGACCTTAAAGATCATCTAATTCCACCCCCCTCTGCCATGGGCGGGGACACAGGGACAGGGCATCTCTCCTTCAGTTTTCTGTTTTCCAGGCTTTATTCATTCAGAAAGTTCTTATAAAATAAATCAATGATCATCAGCTGTTCCTTTGTGTACTTATTCTAGTACAACTATATCTCTTTTAACATTACATCCAATAGGTCCTATACTTTTTGAGTGTATAACAGAGATTTTTTAAGTAACAACATAAGTGGTAATTATGTCTGAGGAAGAAAATTTATTTTTTATATAACCACTTAGAAACAGATTATCTCTTAGAGACTATGAACAAGTAACATAAATAAAGTTTTTGTGAAGGCTCCTTAGATTTAGGAATGGGTCTACAATGTGCACTTTGCAAGTGGATTCAAGACAGAGACACCTTTAAATATTAAAAATAAAATAAAATAAATAAAAAAAGTCTCTTCTACTTCATAATATAGACACACAACAGATCTGGAAGTGTCAGCTGTCTAAAATGGACCTCATTCTTCTAAGATCAATAAAACCCTGCAGTAATGCTTATTTCTTTTAAAGCCAATGAACTTTGGACTACATTGCTAATGACATACTCTTTTGGTTTAGAATTTTAAAGAAAGGTTTTTACCAGATCAAAATTCAGAGAGTGGTTATTGTTCTCCGTATCTATTTAAGTAACATAAATTTAAACCAGTGATGGTATACTGAGTTCATGATTTCTCTGTTTAACTCATATCTTGCCTGTGCTTCTGAAATCAATATTCTTGCCAGTAAGAGTTGCATGCAAAGTGTCAGAGAATCAGTACATGAAGTTCTGCCTTGTACTAACTCTTGCGGAACTTGACAAAAAATCAAGAGTCTAAACAATTATTTTTATGTTTTAAAGGGATAGATACTTTTTTTCCTTTTTTTTTTTTTTTTTTTTTTCTGACTTACCCATAAATACCTGCTGTTATGTTCTAATTCAAATATCCTAGTCAATCAAAGGACAGTTTACATAGGGGTTTGAAGTCAGAGTTTTAGCCTTAGCAAAGTGTTTACATTAGGAGTTCCACAGAAAAGCTAACTTGTTTTCATTCTAACATTGAATATGCAAATGTATAAATATAAATGATTTAGCTTGGAAATATAGAATTCAGTGAAAAGTAAAAACTATTCACTATATTATATTCCAGTATAACCCTTAGCACAGCCTTAGCCTCAGGAGTAATGGAATTAGGCCTAATTGTTTCTAAGCAAGGCCCTGTTAATCTTGTCAAGAACTAATTAACAGTTTTGTTATGTAAAAAATATCTCCTTCCATCAGATAAAGGGAAAATGCAGATAAAGCTGTTAAATACAGAAGCCCTGCTGCAGCATGAGAGCGTGCCATGGGTGGATGACACCAGGTGCAAAGCAGACTGCAACACCAGGCAAACACCACCCAGTTCTGCTGCTGCATTTCCAAAAGCAACATCCTCAGTCCAAGAAACCAGGGCGTGATGACCCAGAAAAAGCTGGCTTACTTGTTACTAGCTAGCATCAATTGTCCTTTATTCTCATCCGCTTCAGTCTAGAACCCCTTAGGCAGCACACATTGAAGTCACTTAGGTGAAGAAATGGCGAACACACAGTTTCTCTTCCGAACTTGGAAGTCCAATCTTGGAGTCCTCCAATGTTGGAGCTCTCTTCCAACCTAGACGATTCTGTGATTCTATGTGTACTTTGAATCCCTTTCTCAAAGGGACACCACCACTGCGTGAGTGCCACTCAAGCTCCGACCCCATATAATACCAACACTATTTTAGACACTTCTTATGTAAGAAATGATAAGATAGTAAGGATGATTATTACAGCCTGAAACCATATTGGGGATGGTTACATGTGCCCAGAGCCCACTGTTTTTTCCAGTATCACACCTACAAACACCATACTCTGGTGCACAAAGGTAGCTGGTCCTTTCAATGCAAGGAACATGTCTGAATTAACTTTTTTTGCTCGAAATGTTTCAAGTCTTTAAATAACATGTTGTCTTGCAATACTTCAAAATATACTATCCAAGCAAAAATTAGAATGTGTGTTTTCATTTGTTCAACCCAGTATTTTTACTGAACATTCTTAAAATGCTCTAAGAGCTAGTATGTCCTAGTGCACCATTATGCTGGCACAAATGTATTTTCAGATGCTGATAGAAGTATCAAAATGATACAGAAAAGTGCTCATATCCTAATCTGTTCTTTTAAACTCTGATGCCTTCATGTAAACAAGCTAAAATTGTGTTGTTGTTGTTGTTTTTTCTCATCCTTTGTAAACTTACTAATCATTCTCATTTGAACTGACACCTTTTCATAACTATTAATTCTCTCATTCTAAATATAAGCCTCTAGTCTAGGATAATGTGAAAAGATTTTTGTACTTTTTACTCAGTACTGTTTCTTAAATGTAGCAATTTAGTGCCATTTGAGGTGCCTTAGAGTACATCTACATGTGCAACTGCAGTGAAAACCTCAGCACATAGTTTCACAAGTAGACATTTACACATAGATGTTTAAACTTAGGCTTAATCCATGAGCTGACACCTACTTTTAGGAAAAAACAAAAACAAACAAACAAAAAAACCTTTACCTTGATTTCATCCATAGTTTTACAATTTGTGAGCATAAGTATAAAGTATAATTATTTATAGTTTAGATCCTAAATATCCTTGAGTATAGGACAATAAATAAGGATACTAACCGAGGATCTTAACAGTTTAAATAGCAAGTAAACATCAGTAAGCAGTCACATTCATTATCACAAAGATTGACACTGGACCTTTAGCTATAGAAGGAGACAATTTCTTTGTACTAAAAGGAACTATGTAGAGTTCTCAGCACTTAAGAAGGACACACAATGGGAAACAAGAAACCCAGCTAATATATCAGTAATCAAATAGGCTAGAATGCCAATCTAAACCATTTTGTAACCAATCTCATGACAAATTGGCATCTTTTCAAGTTTCATAATGATGTTGTGTTTTTGTACTACTGTTTCCAAACAATCCTGAGGAACAGATTAATAAACAGATTGGAAAAAGGTGTGAACTAAAATTGATCATATTGACAGATATATATTATTTCCATGGAAAGGCAGTGCTGCTGTTTACATATTGCAACATACACAGAGATTTGTCACAGGTAACCTCTGAGACATACTCAGCTGAGAAAAAGCAGAGATGTCATTAGGTACACAAAACTCTCAGGACTCCCCATCCAGTCCATAGCCCTCTGCACTGACAATGTGAAATGGAACAATTCCAGCAGGGATGAAAGTGGCAGGGAAGATGACTGAATGCTATTTAGCACCACTAAGTGCTTCCACTTTGCCTGGCTGGACAATTTGGAAATGATTCTGAGTGTGTGTTCATAGAAATTAGTTATATGTCTGCAATGCTGGCATGGGTCTTTGCAAGCAGAATATCTAGCTCGTATCCCAGGCAACATACAAACAGCACTGCCAAAACAAATGGGGAAAAAAGAAAAAAAAAAAAAGTGAAATTTATTAAATTCATCTTTAAATCAGAAAGACACTGTTGCAGGAAATGTTGTGGACAGATTTGTGGTTTAACACAATACATATTATGTAGCTGGGACACGATTTATTCTGCAGTACATTTTCATAGGATGAGAAATAAGAGAAAATGTTTTGCTGATAGAATGACTGATATGAGGACATCAGTGGGAACCCAATGGTTGTGGGATTTTTCAGTATCAATATAAACCTTAACTTCAAAATCACATTCTCAAACTTCTTCCAACAGAATAGTCAGTACAAAAAAGATTTTTACCAAATCATTTCATTTATCTTTTTTTTTTTTTAATCAAATCAACATCTGAACTATTGAGTCCCAAGAGAATGATTTTTGTGATGCTGAAATTTTCCCATGTGTCTACAAACAAATCCAGTAACTTGCATGTTTCATTTCATGGTTCCCAAAAGTGACAATACAACAAACTTCAGTGTAAATGTCATTATAAATTACAATTATGTTAACAACCTAAGAACTAGTTGCTCAGAATGATTAAAGTAAACCATTATGGTAAAACACGATGGCAGCATCTTTGAACATTAAGTTCAAAGAACACAGTCCTCATCACACTCAGTAGTTCACTGTTTGACAAATGTCTTAGTAGCCTCAAACACTGGAGAATGAGATGTCTTCATTTATTAAAATGGATACACTAAGCAATTTTTTTTGTGAATGTACAGAATTATGCATTGTTTAGAATGTATATTAGAAATTCCCTTTTTTGGTAGATATGTAAATGCAAGATGTGTTTCAGTTAAAATAAAAAGTACAAAAATATGTATTTATTTCAGTTAATACTGAAATTTTGCATTTGTCAGTATTTTTTTTTTTGACAGCTTCATAAAAACTAGTAACTAAATTACAGTAAGGACTTTCATAAACTTTGATTGTTTTAACATTTTCCCACTACTTCTAGTGAAGGTTTGATATAAAAAAAAGCAAAAGAGTGCTGAGAACACGAGAAACATTCAGAAAATCATTAATTTTAAATCTGTTTGGTTTTTTGTTTTTCTTTTTGAACTGAGAACAAGTGTAAAAATGCAATTCTGCAGTAGTGATCTATATTCAGTAATTGAATTAGCAAACCTCATCGCATGAATGCCAGCTAAAATTATCAATGTTTGATGCAGAAATCTGGGAGTTCACATTAGATTTCAGAATAGCTCATTCAGTAATTGGAGCCTAATGACTTGGGGTTATAATGTACTTTTAAGCATTTTCCACAATTCCTAGAGGACTGGTTCTCTTTGCTCCCATGAAATAATGGAGGTAGTAGAACCACTTGCATGTGCAAGTGTTCAGAGCAAACATTAAAAAATGACATATTGTGATGGAAAACAAAAAAGAACGAAAAACAAAGAAGCAAACAAACAAACAAACAAAACCCTCCTCCCCAGCCTTATAGTTGAATGAGAAAAAAATCAGATCACCAAATGTAGGTGTAAGGGAGCAAGGAGAAACGCAACCAAGAAAAACTTTACAGTAGAAATGCATATTTTAAAAATAACATTTGCATGGAATTTCCTCTTATAACACATAGAGGCCACCCAAAAGAAATTGTAATTGCAGGGAAAGTTAAGTGGTATAGGCAGAATGGGGAAAAAAAATAAAAATAAAATAAAGGTGTAAGGAATTGACTGTCAGGTCTCATAAATCTCTTTAGTTCCACTCAGCTCAGCTGAACCATGTCAGTGTATGCCAGCCAATGAAATTACTCTGTGGTTATAAAAAGATTTACTGAAGAGATAATGGAAGACATTGTGTCTGGGTATCTAAGTCTTTTTGGTACACTACAAAAATCCATCTACTGCTTTTATGACGTCTTAGTGTAGTTACTTTTATGTATTCTGCATAGCTAATTGTTTACCTCTAAACATCAATTGCCTTAAAATAGTTTCATATTGTTCTTTTGTTGTTGTTTTCAGCACAGCATTGATTTTGTTAAATTATCCATTCTTTGTTTTGGGCTTTTACGATATCACTATGTATTTCCAGGTGACCTCATGTTTATACCTGGAATCATGCACATGTTGCTAGAGCAGTGAAGACAGGTGATGTCCTTAAATCTTCCCTGTTTTTGCTGAAAGGAGATTTTGTAACAAACCTATTCTGAACAATAATGTTCAGAATCAGAAACAATGGTTGGGATTCATCTCACCCAGTTCTAAGTTCAAAATAATTTAATAGAAGTTAAAATGACCAAGGGGACGTTTCAGATTTTGATTCCCCAATGCACCCTACTTTACAGCAGATCAAGTGATGAATTGTCATCAGGATAAAAACAAACTGAATATATCAAAGTGACTATTGTGATGACTTGGAAAGTTCCTCTATGGTCTATTGTTTTATTTACTTCTGGCCTCAAGGTTTTAAGTGGGCCAGAAGAACTGCATCAGAACTATTCTAAGAAACTAGGTTAGAGTACTTCAATTTAAAAAATGTCTGTTCACTGGTATTGAATCTTTGTAAACTTGTATCACTTTCAATAAAATATTTGTCAGGAGGGTGAAGCATCTGATCAGAGATCTGCCTCATTCATGAGAAGTAATGGTCAAAAGTAGTTAAATCAGCAGAGCTCCATCTGCATAAACTAAAGCAAAAAGATCACAAGCAGACTTTGTATTGTGTATTGCAAAAAGAAGACTGTCTACTGTCATCTTCTGAATGTAACATTATGCTCATTTTGCATGCTTACCAAAGCCCACATCTGATTTATGCCATCTTTTGCATCACTGCTGAAAGTGACTTCATGACCTTTTTTGTGCTACGGCTAAGTACACATTTTCCAGTTTCCCAGGACTGGAAATCCCTTGTCTTCAAACTCAGTAGCTGTAGTGTTTTTCTTTTGCCAAGTTGTAATATCATTTCAGTCTTACTGATGCCAGAAGAAGATGAGAAATTCAGGGATGCCCTGTGACAACAATGAAAATATACTCATGAGGTTTAGGGAGGAGGGTGAGATCCGAGTCAAAAGCAGGGTTTGTTTTGCATCAGGTTTTGGCAGAAAATTTAGTAGTATTGATTCCTTCTTAAAACTGATGGTACTTTGTCATTTTCTGCTGTCAATCAGAAGCAGAGGTCAAGGCTTCTAGTTGAATGTCCTCCTGCGGAGCAATGGTGACACAAGTCTGGCTGTACTCATACAGTAGATAATTCTGTGATTTCTACTACTGTACATGTATGAGATTAATACATACAGACTTGAAAACAATAGTTGGTGGTATAGGCATGTTCAAGTGTTATTCAAGTTTTTATGAATGGATGATAATCAAGACAGAAATAACTGTAATTTTAAAAGTGACGTAGACATTTTAGAAGATGTTATAGAGACATTTTAGAAGATCTTAAGGGGTCAACCAATGACCAACGAAGAAGCTACACCATGGAGGTCAAAATATGTAAAAAGAGAACAAGTCTGTTTTAAAAAATAAAATAAATAAAATAAAATAAAATAAAATAAAATAAAAATTTAAAAAAAAAAAAAGAAAAGAAAAAAGAAAGAAAAAAAAAAAAAGAAATAACTATAGCAAAAGCCTTGATTGCACAAGACAACCATGCAGATGAACAAAGAACAGAGATACCATGACAGCTCTATAGGGCAGATTAAGTTAAGACAAAGGGTAAAGGTTTGAAAATAAAGAGGGTAGATTTAGATTAGATATTCAGAAGAAATTCTTTATTCAGGGCGTAGTGAAGCACTAACAAGTTGCACAAAGTTGTGGATGCCCCGTCCTTGGAGGTGTTTAAGGCTGGGCTGGATGGGGATTTGAGCAACCTAGTCTAGTGGAAGATGTCCCTGCCATGGCGGGGGGGTGTAACTAGATGATCTTTAAGGTCCCTTTCAGCTCACACCAATATATGATTCTAAGCTGATATTAAAGGATCAGCAACCAAACCCCTGTGAATTTTTATCTGTTTTCATGAAGACATTGTACATAAAGGCAAAGTGAAGTAAGAGTGAGAAATGGGACACATGAAGCAGGGGGAAAACTTAGGTTCTCCTTGATCTGAAGGAGAAGTGAACATTGACAGAATAATATGCATTCAGATTTTCCTGAAAAACAAATCAACGGCCAAAATGCTGATAAAATAACAGCTCTGATATGAAGGAGTGTTAATAAATTTGTCAGTTTCATCAAATACACTTGTTCAGACACACCTCAAGTACTGCGTATACTTTTCTGTGCCGCAATATCAGAAGGACATAAAACTTAAAGAGTGGCCAAAGGAGGACAATAAAGATAGTGAAAGGTCTAGAGGGCAAGACATAAGAGACTAAGCTGAGGTCCCTTGGTTTGTTCAGCCCAGAGCAGAGCAGGCTGAGGGGAGGCCTCATGGCGGCCTGCAGCTCCCTCATGAGGGGGGCAGGTGCTGAGCTCTGCTCTCTGGGGACAGCAACAGGACCGGAGGGAATGGCATAGAGCTGGGACAGGGGAGGGTCAGGCTGGGGGTTAAGCAATGGTTCTTCACAGTGGTCTTGGCACCAAGCCTGCTGGAGTTTAAGTGCTTGGAAAACACTCTCAGACATAGCATCTGATTTTGGGATAGTCCTGTGTGGAGCCAGGAGTTGGACTTAGTGATTCTTGTGGGTCTCTTCCAACTTGGAGTATTCTACATTTCTGATCCTATGATTCTATGAATTTGCAGTGTTATCACGGGGAAACAAGAAAAAGTAGGACCTCTATATATCAAAAAGGTTAAAAAAAAAAAAAAAAAAAACAGGAAATACTCTTAATAATATTACTGAAGTCTTATAGAATGTTTTGAAGAAAAGACAAAAGAATCAAACAAAATTTGAAAAGTCAATTTATGATATGACAAAGACACGGACTATCAAACATGTCCTGTATTAAAGACTGTCACTTTTCTTTTGATAAAGCCTTTCAATTTTGCATGAGGGAAATGTGGTAAATATAGTCACATACGTGGATTGTGGTAAAGTATATGAGACTGGGTCACAGGGGAAATATTTTGGACTGGAGATGATTAATACAAGAACTGGAACTTGGCTAAAAATTGCTAAAAGGGGAAATGACAAGTTATATCTAAATGGGAAACATTGAATCACATGGACATTGAAGTGGAATTTCTTGAGGATCAAATTTGGACTAACTTTCTATAATGTTTTCATTATGGTTTGGCACAGAAACACGGGAGTGATCTAATAAAATATGACAACAGAGCTGAAAATCATTGTCACTATGGTGAAAGATGGGGATGCCGCAGAGAAAGAATTGGATGGCCATTGGTTAAAGACACAGAAGTAGGAGAAAATTCAATGCTATGAGAAGTAGAGGACATTCATTTATGCACTATTAAAACTTTCTGTTGGAGAGGTGGGATGATGAGGACTTGAAAATAGTAAAGGAGAAAAGACTGTGCACACTACAGACTCACAGCATGACCATGAGCTGCTAGTGTTGTTGAGATGTGTAAAAGACATATGCAATCCAAAGAGAAAGTGGGGAAAAATGCCAGTGTACCAGGTAAGAGTAAGACTTCATCTGGTGCAGTGCACACAGTCTTATATGCAAACACTGGAAAGACAGGGTAAAGTGGGAATAAAAGAACATGTCAGACAGCACAATAACATGGAAGTCATTGGAAAATTTCCAAACACTAGTTACGTTTTGTTTCCTTTTGTGAAATCAAAATGTTCATAGTCTGCCTGTGACTGTGATAGCTTTTGTGTTTTAGCCTCTCTGCCTCTGCAGCCTGCTCTGTATAAATACGGCCAGATGAGAACAAGTCCAATAGCACAGCAAGCCTAAGGAAGGAGCATTCATGTTACTTCAAAGATACCAACCATGTGGTGCTGAAACATTAGCAGAGAAGTCTGAAAAAGAATATTAATCTCTGAATAGTTTCTGCGAGGAGTTTTTCTGTACAAGCTACTTCAGATTCTCACTGTGTCTTTGCATTGTCAATATCCACAATCTGGTATGATCAGACTACTTAAAAGTATGTAAATTAATATGGCAGCAGTAGAGATCCTCCCAGTCTTGCCTGAAATCCCATACAGTTTTTGAAATCTCAAACATCTCTGTGTTCTTATAAGAAATAGACACAGACACAGACACAGATTTCTAGGTTGGAAGAGACCTCAAGATCATCGAGTCCAACCTCCGACCTAACACTAAGCACTCCACTAAACCATATCGCTAAGCTCTACATCTAAACGTCTTTTAAAGACCTCCAGGGATGGTGACTCCACCACCTCCCTGGGCAGCCCGTTCCAATGCTTAATAACCCTTTCGGTAAAGAAGTACTTCCTAACATCCAACCTAAAACTCCCCTGTCGCAACTTTCGCCCATTCCCCCTCGTCCTGTCACCAGGCACGTGGGAGAACAGACCAATCCCCACCTCACTACAGCCTCCTTTAAGGTAACTGTAGAGAGCGATAAGGTCGCCCCTGAGCCTCCTCTTCTCCAGGCTGAACAAGCCCAGCTCCCTCAGCCGCTCCTCGTAAGACTTGTTCTCCAGACCCCTCACCAGCTTGGTCGCCCTTCTCTGGACTCGCTCGAGCACGTCCATGTCCTTCCTGTAGTGAGGGGCCCAAAACTGAACACAGTACTCGAGGTGCGGCCTCACCAGAGCCGAGTACAGGGGGACAATCACTTCCCTAGACCTGCTGGCCACACTGCTTCTTATACAGGCCAGGATGCTGTTGGCCTTCTTGGCCACCTGAGCACACTGCTGGCTCATATTCAGCCGACTATCAACCAATACTCCCAGGTCCTTCTCGGCCAGGCAGCTTTCCAACCACTCATCTCCCAGCCTGTAACTCTGCTTGGGGTTGTTGCGCCCCAGGTGCAGGACCCGGCACTTGGCCTTGTTGAACTTCATACAGTTGACCTCAGCCCATCGCTCCAGCCTATCCAGATCCTCCTGCAGAGCCTTCCTGCCCTCGAGCAGATCAACACACGCACTTAGCTTGGTGTCATCTGCAAACTTACTGAGGGTGCACTGGACGCCCTCATCCAGATCATCGATAAAGATATTAAAGAGGACCGGCCCCAGTACCGAGCCCTGGGGGACACCACTTGTGACCAGCCTCCAACCAGATTTGACTCCATTCACCACAACTCTCTGGGCCCGGCTATCAAGCCAGTTTCTAACCCAGCGAAGCGTACGCCAGTCCAAGCCCCGCGCAGCCAGTTTCTTGAGGAGAATGTTGTGGGGAACGGTGTCAAAAGCCTTACTGAAGTCAAGGTAAACCACATCCACAGCCCTTCCCTCATCCACCAAGCGCGTCACTTTGTCATAGAAGGAGATCAGGTTCGTCAAGCAGGACCTGCCTTTCATAAACCCATGCTGACTGGGCCTGATCGCCTGCTTGCCCTGCAAGTGCCGCGTGATGACCCTCAAGATAATCTGCTCCATGAGCTTTCCTGGCACTGAGGTCAAACTGACAGGCCTATAGTTCCCCGGGTCTGCCCTCCGGCCCTTCTTATAGATGGGTGTCACATTGGCTAGCCGCCAGTCAACTGGGACCTCCCCTGATAGCCAAGACTGCCGATAAATGATGGAAAGCGGCTCGGCCAGCTCCTCTGCCAGTTCTTTCAGTACCCTCGGGTGCATCCCATCGGGCCCCATCGACTTGCGCACATCCAAGCTCCTTAGCAGGTCGCCAACCGATATACTTCATTCCGAAGTTTGACAGACAAATATAGACATCTTATCCTATGGATGGAAAATGTTGGGGTCCATCTTACCCATATTAGTTGTAAATATTGTAAAAGCTTTCCTTCCAAAATGTTCTGATTTTCTGTAAAATAAGAAGTGGATAATCTGATTAACTTCAGAAGTTAGTACCCTGTCTGCTCAGCCCATAAGATTAGTCCCTGGATAAGGAAGCTAAAGAAGCCTAGTATCAAAAAAAAAAAAAAAAAAAAAAAAAAAAAGCTGAAGTTGTAATATAAAACTTAAGTGTCTGAGAGAAACCAGTGAACCAAGATTTTAGCATGCAGCTATTTCTTATATCCGTCTTTTCACCAAAGGACACAAAGTCCCTACTCAGCTTGATTATTAGATTACACTATTATGAGGAACCGATCTGTCTACTGAAATCTATATTCTTTGTATTTCTGTTCATCTTCAATTAAGATTTTTTGATAGTTCCCTTTCAGTGTTTTCACTGAGAACATTCATCATTGTATTTGTTATTTGTTTCCAAAGTGATTTTCCAGAGCTGAGCGATATTTTTTTCAGTAGATGCATTATTTCTACAGTTGCCTATAAATAAATAAATAAATAAATAAATAAGCAAGCTTCAGGGTACCAAAGTATGAAATGGATCTTTGTCTGAAAATAGTTCAAACTAAAACAAAGATCCAGGAAAAAAAAATAATAATCCTTCTATGTATTTCTTTTGAGGCATATGCGAGTACGTTTCTCATTCCAGTTTGAAATTATATTCTACATTTCAAAAAGCTGAATTAAATTTAAAGAAAAAGCAGGTTTTGAAAAGGGTTCAATAGTGAAAACAAACCTTCCTGGGTGCCCCACAGTAGAAGCTTTTGATCTGGGTATTTTTCCTATTTAACCTAAAATTCTGATCCTGAACACATATTTTTTCTTCATTTTTATGTTTGGCAACTAACACTAAAACCCCAGGGTTAGTTTGGCTCCAGTGACTTGGAGCCTCTTCAGCTGTGCACAGTGAGAATCAGTAAATACCTAGGAGTATTTCAGCTGGGAGGATTACAGTCGTGCCAGTGTTTCCCAGAACAGCTGCTACAAGAAGCTTGCTTAATACCTGCTGCCTGTAAAAAGAATTAAGCAGTAAGTGAGGGCTTGCCACAGGACCTGTGTCCAGGTTTACTGAGCAAACCTGGGGAAGCAAGAGCACAGACATTTTGCTTACTCCAAGAACATATTTGACCCTCAGTTGCAGTTAGGTATGTTTGTCAAGGTAGGTGTTTAATGGATTGGAAGAGGAAAGGAGAAGAAAACCTGCTCACACCACTGGTGATTCTGTAACCTGTACATGAACTTTTAAAATTAAGTGGCTTTGTTAAAAAACCTTGGTTATCTGGCATAGAACTGCTTCATCACTAATGCCAAAAAACCCCATGTGCTTTAAAAAAAAAAAAAAAAAAAAAAAAACAAACAATCAGTCCCCATAACTCCTCACAGCCCTTAAATACACTAATCCAAGAAATAAATATATTAATGTGTTGTTAAAACTCATGTTACCCAAAATTTGTTTTTAAAGGCCCAGTTGCTGAATAGCAAGTCTTGAGGGTCTTTTTCATCAAACTGTTTTGGAGGGATAGAAGAAAAACAGGTCTTACGCATAGAAAGCAAATACCAAGCAGGGGTGTTTCACAAAAAGCTAAGTAGTTTGGTTTTAATGAAATCTTTCAGTGTTTGTTTTCAACTTAGAAATCACAGCAGGCCAGTTTAAAAAGTCAGACTGCTTTCCTGATAGAAATAAAAGATAGATTAAATTCATGGTACAACCTTAGTGTCTTCTTTGAGGTAAAGTAAAAGCACAGTTTAGACTCAAAGTACAGTTATAATGATCTCTATGTTTTGAGATGGAAACAAAAAAATGAATTCCACCTGGCTGGGTGTGTGGAATAGGTGTGTGGTCTGGTGGTGGCCCAGATTCAACTCTTTTGATTACTTGTCCAAGGTAATCTAATCTGTGTGTCCAGTCTTCCAGTTTAGAGGAAGATCTAATACCAATTCCCTGAAAATTGTTGAGAAAGTAAATACAGAGAAAGACTGTGAGATAAGGAAGATGTTGTATAATTCCCAGTTCTTACATCTAATGAAGGAATTACAATGCATTTTATAGATAATGCACTTTTCAAACATCAGTCTTGCAGTCCTCTGCTGTAGTACTTCACACGTTATGGTTTTTATCTCTTCTGTCATATAGGAAACAAGAGAAAATTTAAGATTTAAAGCAAGTGGCGCCATTACCTTACCTTGAATCAGCACTGTATCACAACAAGGCTTCCACTGTCTCCTTCTGCCAGAGTTCTGTGCATAATCACATGTGAGACTGCAATGAGAGTCTCTGTACTTTGTAGAAGCACCCAGGTCCAATGAAAAGAGCTTGAGGGATTATTTCTTAGGCCCTTCTTTACTAGACAGTTATAATGCACTATTCTCTTTTGAGCAAGTCTTTTGTAGAACCACTCTCAGGTTGTTGGAGAACATCCAGTATCGTGCTAGAGTGCTTTAGGAAGGGAACCTCCCAAGCTGTCACTGAATCAGAGAAGCAAACTGTCATGCTACTTCCCATCCTCAAATGCCAACCTGAGGGCTAACTTGTTCACTTGGTTGGTGAAAGGGACCAGGGCATATTTTTAAGAGAGTTGAATACAGCTACAAAATATTTAGGACATTCTCAAAATCTTACTAGCTTGTCTTGTGAAACTCATCAAAACACTGCATAGAAAAGCTCCGCACTTTCAAAGAATCCTAGAATGGCTTGGGTTGGAAGGGACCTTAAAGATCATCTAGCTCCAACCCCACTGCCATGGGCACGGATGTGAACGCTTTGTGTTCACACAAAGGAACACTTTGTGAAAGTGGTTTTTTAGTATATTTTTGTGTTTGGTTGGTTGCTTTTCACATTTCATAAGGTCTAATTGACATTAAAACTTACTTTACACAGTAAATTTTCAAGGTTAATTGAGTGGCTTCTTACCTGTGTCTGTGATGCCAAGTCTTATCATATTATCTTAAATCTTACCATAGTTGAAATATTTCTTGAAAATTGCAGCTGCCTGCTTTGTGTTCATATGAGACCCATTTCCATTAAAAGTAGATAAAATATAAGACCCCAGCTTTCAGAGTGACAGAGAAAAGCTTAGAAATGCAAACTATAGTAATTTAAAAAGTAGAAAGCAAATAAAACCTAACTGTAGACCCTGTTAGGAAACTGTGTATTTCAAATCTCTCACATAGGCCAGTGCCTGATTTTTCAAGTGTTTCAGGATGATAAAGATTAATCCTGCCTATAGAATTCCTACTAATATTACTAATTTCATGTTCCTTTTGGAATTCCTGAGGGATATCTTCTCATCCTTGCAATTTATTCCTGTTCATTTTAATGCTTTCTGCTGTGTTTATAACTCTTGACTGAGTAAATGAGAGTTGAAAAGTCTGTTTGACTAAAGCTTTACACTGGTGACATTACAATACCACTCCAATGAAATTCAAATATTTAAACCAAAAACATTGGAGATATAGAAAGATTTAGACACAGTCAGTAAGAAATTGTAAGGGAAGTTCATTTTCATTATGCATAGAGGTGTCTGACATTTTCTCTATATGTATTCTGAAGGGGTCTTTCAATTGGTTCCTTAAATTCACATCCAAAACGTATATTGGCTGTTTAATCTTGTTACTTGAAGGTTATGTCCTCAATTAATATGAGTTAGAAAAACTAAATTGTAAAGCGTGACTTCAAAGCAGAAAAACTGTGTGAAGGCCAATGATCAACTCGAGGTGAGCTGACATGGGTTTCGGTCTACACAGAGAATGTGGAGTCACTGCAGACAAGTACTTAGGTAGCTGAACATTTCCTACAAATGCAGGAACCAGCTCATTTGGTAGTTGAATTTGCATACTGATTATATAAAGGCTGGTAATGTTGTCTGCAATTAGAGTTAACAGTGAAGCTTATGCGTTTTTCACCTCAAGAGTGAATGGAACTAAACTGAGAAACCTAAGCCAAAGGCCAGTCTTGGAATGAGCATCCTTTTCTAAAACACATGGTTTCCAGATGCAACATTTTCTTCACTACTTTCATTTAGTACTTCTGACTGAGTTGTTTGCTAAATCAATCCTTCTCCCTCATGATTCATCAGCATTGCTGCAAAATATAGTCTGTAATTCAATTTGTGGATAGTCCAATTTTTATTTATTTATTTATTTTGTAAGACTAAGTAAAGAGTAAGACTTTATATACATACACAACATTCCACATTTTTCTGAAACAAGGAGTCACATTTCTTTAATGGAGGGATGATATTTGACCTATGTGATCATATGATTCAAAAGCATTTTCATTATAAAAGCTGAGTTATGGAAATAAAAGAACGCCTACATCTGTACATGACAAACACAGAGAGCTGAAAACTTATATGGCTAATTTATTCGTTATAAAAAATATGGTATGTTGTTAAATTCTAAAGCCTCGACTTGTCTAAGTAGCCTATGCTCCCAATTGCATTTGAATGATTAGTTTATGATATGTAAAGTGTCCTATTGATTTTCTCACGTTTGCAGAATGATGGCATTTCAGAGTGGATATCTGATTCAACTGTGTCGGTTTAACTTGCAAGCATTTTTATTGCTATACAACACTCCATAGTGAAAGACATGTACCAGTTCCCTTGACATACAAAGCTCCAAAGCTGGATTGCGGTCTGTATTCTAAACATTTATTTTCTTTAATAGGATTTTACCGTACTTAAAACTCATCTATTAAGCAAAAAGTGAAGACCTGGCATTTAAATCAAATATACTGAGACTACTGAAGAAGAATATGTGTAAGAAGGGGAGAAAAGATAATAAGAGTTAAACATTATTTGGGGTATTTGGATTTAAAGCTCTTTAAGAAAGTGAATTTATTTTAAAATGACAGGATTTCGAGTCTGAGCAGGTCCTTTTTAAACTGCAAAATTTATGTTTTTTAAACTATTTTGTAATACAAAATGTCTTTTAATTTAGCATGACAAGAAGCAAATAAAAACTGTCTGATGCTCTCATCAAGAACTTAATCCAACTGGACAGAATGAGGTACAAATACAACAATATCTTTTTACCAGGAAATATATTGTGTTTTATGGTCTTATTTTTCAGAAATGATTAAAGTAAAGCATTCCAACTGGTATCTAGTCTAGGAGACAGGAATTTTTATTTATTTATTTATTTTACAGATGTTAGGAATTCTCTGGACAATGCATTTTCCATTTTGTGGGTTCAGCCATTAAAACTACCTGGAGATGGTGCCATCTCTTAGATATCTGTTGGCATTGATTTTCCAGGTCAGTGCTCAGCACTTTTTCAAATTTGAACTCCGTTCATATTACACAAACTGGATTTAAACCTACTTTTTTCTTATCTTGACTCTGCGATTAGCAGCGCTCTCTGCCCTAAGACAGCTCTTCTAAAGATAACAAGGATGCTGCTGGCCTTTTATATATATATAAATATATATATTCTAAAATTGTTAAAGAACCCAAGAACTACTTTAATTTTCACCTCTTGTGAAAAAAATAAGTTACGAAACACCAGCAGATGCCAAAGATCATCAGCTTATGGATGAAGACTGCTGCTGACTTTATCTCTCTGGCCTTTAGCATATGTGTTTGCTTGTTTGAGTTTGTTTGTTTTGGTTTGGTTTGGTTTGGTTTCTGAAATGCTACACTGTCTGGCCTCCTGTTGCTACTGCTGCTTCATTGAAGAATAAGTTAAGTATACTGAAGAGCTCAAAAAGAAAGTTAATGCTGAGGAGGAACAAGGAAAGACAATCTGTACTCTGAAGCCTCAACCATCTCATACTTCTTTCAAGGGTCTCATCCACTCATCTTGGCAAAGCTGAAAGGATATAAAAGGGCAGCAGTCATTACATATTTGTACTATTTCTTTGAGGTTTTGGTTTTGGTTTTGTTTTCTTCATATGCATCAAGCACTAGTCTCTGGATGAGAAAAGGCTAGATGGACCTTTTGTCTGATCTGTAATGCTAACTTCACACCCTGATTTGTCGTGATCAACATACTGTGTTGTTTGATATCTGTGGAGAAGTAGGGTCATTCTTGCCAGATGGAGAGCCAGACAACAATAAATGCTTTTTATTGTTAAATACTTTTCTAACAGCATGTCATATACTCAACAGACATCAACAAAATAGCTCCAGAAACAAATGTAACTGCAGCAGTTTATATCAGCCCAGGAGTGTTTTGTTTTGTTTTGTTTTGTTTTGTTTAATTCAGATATTATTACTCAGACACAGAATACTAAAACATGGCTTGTTATTCCCCTGTTTTTTGTTTGTTTGTTTTTAGTCGATCAAGCACACAAAGGAAAATTGTGTTTTACAAAACAAGTTATACCTTCTAACCTCAATGCAATATTCATAAACCACAGATTGCAACTATACATGAGAAAAGTGCAAATCCACACATCATATATAGAATTCTGTACACTTCCCATTTTGCCACTTGAGATTGGGTTTCAAAGTTATGCATAACCATTCATTCACAGGGCTTATACAAGCTTGCATTGATGGATGAAACTCGTACTCACTATGGGTATGGGAAAAACTCTTTATGTAATCCTCATAAATCCTGTGGTGCTGTGAGAGCTGTTTCAATTGAGGCACTCCAAGAGAAAAAGAAATACCAGACTCCAACCCCATGTGTTAATTAGATAATACTTCTCTTTGTATCATCATTATCTCAAGTTAAGAATTAAGGTAAGTTAAGATTAGAGGAATGTGAAGTTAATTTGAATGTTAAATGATTGTCTCTGGAGACCTAAGCCCTAACAAGAGTCACACATATTTAGTTATTTTTTGAATTGTCCACTTGACAAAACCATGACCGGAAGGTGTACAACTGGTTCTTTCTCTTCAAGGAAAGGTCAAGGTCTGGACTGGTAGAGATACTGTCGTTCAGGTCTGAGATATGCTGGAAGGTTTGGAGGGAGGAATCCAGCAGTGCTTCCTCCCATGCCATGCCCTGCTTAAGCAAATGCATCTCCATGGGGGTAGTGAGGAGAAAAGCTGGAAGAGCACAAGGAACTATTTACACAACTGGAACCATTCCATCCTCAGTCAAGTGAAGCAAATAGCTGTAAGTGTTCTCTATTTCAGCCATCCAAGAATAACACATCAAAGTGGACATCGTGACAAGTCATTTGCCATGAGCACACGAGTGTCTTACTGGGAAAACACCCACACACATTGAACTTTTGTCCAGCAAATCCTATCTCTACTTCTTATTAATGCAAGTGTTGCTGTCACTCATCTTTAAAAGCAACCTAGGAGCTTTAGGGGAAATATGTATAGACACAGGATAGGTCTGTCTCTGAGATGAGACAGAAAAGAAGCAAATACAATATCCAGCTTAGACAGAGGTGGGATATCTTGTTTCCTCACATCGGGCTCCACAGACACTGGTTCCACTTGACTAAGTCTTAAAGTCTGTGTACCTAACCCTTCTAAGAACACAGTGTTTGTTTCTCAAAGAGTCCTCTCTGATAGAGATAGATAATTCTTGTAGTTAATTCTACTAGCAGCTCCAGAAACTTGTATGAAAAAGTCTTCTGAAGTACTCTGAGTTTTCTAAATTCCCTTATTCACTGTTGCACAGTTTAGAACATGAGTAATAAGTTCTTCCTGCTGCTTAACTAACTATGAAATCTGCAGGTAACCGAACAGAACTTGACCAAATTACTTGGGCAATCAACTCCTGCATTTACATATTTTTAAAGCTGGATCAAATGAAATAGGTCATTTTGTTTGTGGATGCTTCTGCATGTTCTTTTTGTTTTAGAAATGAACTAATGACTTTTTTTTTTTTTTTTCTTCATTTGAATAAGGCATGAGCATAAATTCATATAACACAGCCACTCATTGCCAAGTGCAATAAAACCTTATGACAGCGAAATATGTGATTATCCGTAAGTCATAATTTAGCTCTGCTGTCTTTCCTCCTCCTGACCAGGCTTCCTTCTATCTGCAGTGCCTCCAGCCTTCCTCTCCACCCCTCATAAGAAAAAGGATTGGAAAACAGATTCTTAAGCCATGACCAGTGGCTTTCCTCAGGCATTTCTGGACTTGGATCTTTCTGAAGAATACAACACTTTGCAAACTACAGAAGTAGAGATTTCATCTCAGAGTCCAATGATCTAACCTGGAATACATTCACCTAAAAAACAGCCTTTGCAGTAACCTCACACAACAATTTTATAAACCAGCCAAAACAGATCGAGACAGTTATTTTTTTGGAAAACACAAGCTTCTGCTACATTTCTTTGGGATGTGGTCTCCAAAATAAGCAGTTCAAGTATTTAAGCTGGGAATACCTAGTGTAGGTCATTGTTCTAGTTCAGCTGGGGTTAAGATTCTGTCTAAGAGAATTGAAAGTTCAACATTCAATTTTAGCTTTAGGAAACATTATATCATGGGAGTTGTGTTTCTTTAAATAAAATGTATCACAGAAGATGCAGTGTGGATCACAGTGTAACTGTGATATTGTGATTTCATCAGACAGTAAAAACAAGAACTTCTGATCAATAAATACTTTGTCACTATCTGATTGGTCTTCAGATTTCTACATTCTTGCACATTCAGAAAATCCTGATAATAATTCCCATCAGGAATTATTGTCTTACAGTATCAGAATGCCCATGCATCAAATACCTGTGTGCAATACAAATGAGAAGATGCTATTCATTTTGGGAATAAATAAATGGCAAAAAAAATGATGTGTATACATAGTAATGAGACCCTGAACTGTGTAATACATTTCATGGGCTTGAAAAACTTGGATTAGATTATGTTAGATTAAATCTAGAAAAAAAGATTTACAGTGAAAGGCTGTTTTTTTTTGTTTTTTTGTTTTTTTTTTGACAAGTGGTAATTCTCTCATGTGTCCAGAAAATTTTACAAGATTGGAAAGAAAAGGGCTAGTTTCTTAAACCTTCCTTAAAGAGAAATAGCAACAATGTCTCTTCTTTTGCTCAGTCATCATAGATTTCATTCAGAATTCAGAAAATGAAGCATCAAATTTTGTTTCTAAGAACAAAAGTAATTCAAATCTTTCACTTCCCAACGTAGTCCTCTCAACATTTAGTAAGCCACATTATGATTTCAAGTGATGAATTTAGCAATCCTAGAATCCTAGAATGTCAGAAATCTTGAAGGTGTCCTCCAGCTTCTCCCTTGAGGACTTTAAGTTAAATATACATTATTTATACAAAAACACTAGCACTAGTTATTGTACCCACTTTTTTTTGAGACACTCAGCCAGGAAGTGACAAACATGCTCTAACTTCTAGTCTTGTGAACGTTTATTTATAGAAAGTGGAATAATGCTTCCATGAATCTTTACTTATTACATTATTCTAGGGGGAAAGGAGTAGGTTCAAATGTCTTCTGGCAGAGCAACGCATTCAACCTGAACCTGACCCTGGCCCTGACCCTAAAAAACCTTTGAATCCTGCTCAAGTGTTTGATAGCCTATCCTGACAGGCTATTGAATCAGAAGAAAGAACAATCACTTTTCCAGTAGTATCTTTTTACAGAAAGACCCTAAATCTAACTCTTTTCTTCTAGATTGGGATGTTGAATGAAAGAACAGGTTTTCATTTGTTTGTCTTTTCAGATTTGAATTTATTTTCCTCCTGTACATAGTTACGTATCATCTCTCTTCTTCTTTTCCCTTTTCACTCATTTAGATCCAGTTATGAAACTAAAGTAAATAAATTACAGCTCTATTATTTTCACAGCCCCCTCACAATCTATACCAGCTGTCTAATCGTTATCAAGGGTTTTGTGGGCCTCACTGTTGATACGACTGCAGGAAAGACTAGAGGAAGGAAAGGAAAAAGACTACATGGTATTTACAGCTGTGTCCATCAACACACAAGGGTGGCACAGAGCATTGCCTCAGGCTATGTCAGTTGGGACTGGAGTGATAGGTAACAGAAACCCAAACTAAGTAGGGGTAGAGCTGATGCTTTGACAGCATGAAAGAGATAACGGACACAGGATGAGCTGTTGGTGCTCAGTTTTGGTAGAACTAAAGGAGGCTCATCCATGGATGCCAAGGTGTTGTCTCTCAATAAAGTCAGCTTCAAGATAAGGGGGTGCAGGGTTTGTTTTTTTTTTTTTTTTTTTTTTTTTTGTCCATCACACATAAACAGAACTCCAGAGAAACAGTCTAGCAACTCTGAAGAGGCTGTATTATTCAAGAAAAATATGTGATATGTTTTACTCGTTTGGATGCATTTGGGTACTTCTGTAACTCAATTCCCCCCCTGTTTTTATGTAACATTTACTGGCTATTTTCCTTTTCCAAACACTAGAACAATTCCTATGAGAAAGCCAGCTAGTTTTTCTCTATTAAAAAAGAATCAAGATTGTAAGAACCATAAGAATTCTGTAAAATAGTCAGCCAAAACATCTATCAATGATCAGTTAAAAACTGTCCTCTCATTAAAAAAAGGCATATCTTCTGTTTACAGGAGACAACAAACCATATATTACTATGCCATCAAGAGCTTCAGAAGAGCTAAATTAGAATGGCTTGTGATATTAATGTAATGTTCACATTACACATTTGTGCTGTGCTAATTCCCATGTGATGGCCTTTAAATTGCCTCAGCTACAGTAGCAGAACAAAACAGTGCATAATCAATGAAGAATTTTCACATGCTACCCTTGTGGTAGGGTAGCACGTGAACTGCCACACTGTGGTAGGGGTCTCTTTGTAGTAAATAGTCAGGGTCACAATCTCGATCTGAACAAATTTGCCAGTTTATAACACTGTGATTACTATTTCTGTCAGAGAAGGGTTAATTAAAGGGTTACTTCAATTTATTTTATTTTATTTATTTTGTTTTATTTTATTGACTTTATTTGGAAGTTACTGGGAAGACTGTGAAAAGCCTTATCCCATTGTTATGCTGTCATTAAGTCACAGAGGTCTAAGCCAACCCAAGGGAATTTTTAAAAGCTTTGCTGATTCTGCATGACCAACTGTGTGAACAGAGCTTAAGAACTTGGGCTTCATTCGAAAAAATAAAAATAAAAAATACTTTTCTCCCATAACTTTGTGATAATTGTCTTTGGGAAAGAGAAGACTTCAACTTTGCATGTTTTAAGTTATTTAAGAAAACCACAATAAATATATCAAGTACAATCCTCAGCTCTTGATAGCTGCAGTCTTTGAATATTCTTTAAAAATCCAGTCTGAGTACTATGCTGGTCATGTACTGAAGCTTTGTGGATTTTGAAAGCTATGTTTACATTTTTAAAGGATAAAAAGTCAATATTCACACTGTATACATTCAAGAGATACTGAAATACAACTTCATTTTCCCTACTGCACCACAAAAGTCTCAAGACAGATTTAAAAAATCAAATAAAACTTGATGTATTATTCTTTCTTCTTAAAAAAAATAATAAATAAATCTCTAAGGTAGGCATACTGTATTTCCTTAAGGCCAACTTTGATGCCTGGAAGTTCAGGATGCTTGGGTCCAGCTGGAACTGTGCTGCTTAGTAGTGATCTTACCCAAGTTGCCTGGTTTGCAGCAGTAGGAAATGGTGTCTGCAGAGAGATCTGGCATCATGTTAAGGATTAGTTCTTCACCAAAAAGTGCATTAAGAAAAAGTAAAAGAAACTTACTCCAGGATATTAAAAAAATAAAAATAAAAAATAAACAACAAAAAACAGTTTTTATAGTTTTGGGGTCAAGTCCCTAATTTGTTTTGTTTGTAGAATACTTACACTATTTTGATATCTGCAGAACAATATAAGAATATTGAAATAGTAAAGTCAGAAAGAAAGTGACTTTGCTGGAGGTAGATTTATTTTTCTTTTGTATGGTGTAGGGGTCTGACCCTTCTACTTAATGTCTTTGTCATTCAGGTTATTACTCTGCAGAGACCATTGGGTGAAATTTAAGTAATATATTTGACATATTACTTTGTACAACTTTTTTTGTTTTCATTACTTTTGTGGGCCTTCTTTATTTTTTTATTATTTTTTTTTCCTTCAGAAATACATCAAGTATAACTTGCTTGCCGATATTTTCAAATTTTTATGATTATAATTCTAAACTTTCTCACATCCCAAAGATGTCAGTCTCTACTGTAAGACTGATAGATAACCAATTTACTAGTAGTCATCTTTGCAAAATTATCTTTCTAGCACTAAGATTTCTCCAACCCATGGCACAGTATTCAAGATAATAGAGAGTATTGAACATTTTATGGTGTGTGAATGAGTGTCTGGGAAAGGTCAGGCTTCCGTAAGGCAGATCAGCCACCAGTGGAGCAGGAGAAATATGCTCCTTTCTTGTCCCTCCTCATCACTTTTTTCTGCCTCTTTTGTTGCAACAGAATCAACTGAACTTTTTGAGTGGTCACTCTCCAACAGAAACTGAAAACAGTCAGTATGAGCAGCAGATAATATCAGTATGGCCAATAATACTTTCTTTATGATTTCTTAAATTGATATGAGTTTGTGCCTAAAAAGCAAGAACTAAAAATCCCAACAAATTACCTTTTCTCAGTATTTCAAAAAGGGTAGAAAAACTCTTTTTAAACATTGTCAAGGCTACATCAACAATGACAGGTGATGCACTACCTCCCAGATTTTTCTGTCTTTTATCAGTGGGCTGATACTCCACTACAATCCTATGTTGCCACTTTTCTTGTGCCTCAGCTGCAGACTTTCTGGCTGCATCTGTGTTATGAACAATGGACAAAGACTGTTCTGTGCTCCTGACCTCCAATGGCGTGGTATGGCTTGCCTCCACACATTTAACCGAGCTTCTTTCCAAAGAAAACTGAGATGAAAATACCCAAACTGACCATGGGAAACAGACCTAGAAAAGTGCTGTCTCCTAAACTGTGCCCAGGTATTGTCTGGACAATGCTAAATGGCACAAGGCAAAACACTGATGGGAGCATGGTAACTGTTAAATGACATACATATTGGTGGTGTAGTGCTCCAACTTGCTCCCTGGTTGTGGCTTTTTTTACTATTTACTAGTAAGCTCTACTACATACTATTTACTATTTACTACATAAGCTCTGGTGCTGGAACCAGGTTTTATTTTTGGTGGTGAAACAGCATTACCCCAACAGGTTCTGTATAACTAACGAAAGCTCTTTGGAATGATGAAAATAGTATCCTATCACTATAGTATAATTCTGATTTTTATGGGAAACATAGCTTGCGAAACAAGAGTAAGATTAAATGGAGTTTCTAGTGTTTCTTTTTGTTTTGTTTTGTTTTGTTTTGTTTTGTTTTTCTGCAGTTGTTTTTGTTAGTGGTGGTGGGTTTGGTTTTATTTATACAGATATATTTTTCTTTCTATAACCTGAAACAGAAAACAAAGCCTTCTGTGTGACACTACTCAAACATGTCCATAATATTGTCTGTTCTACTGGGAAACAGAACCATTTTTCTTCCTAAGCACCACCGAAAGTGTGGCTGTCCACACAGCCCTCGTCAAGAAAAAATATGGATGATCTGAGAGAAAGAAAAGCAAATCAGGAAACTGCCTGCAGAGATAAGAGTGAGGAGGATTTAAAAGGATAGTGTTTCCATAAATCAAGGCAACTGGTGACAGCTTTAAAGTAAGGGTCAAAAACATTGCAAGAGGTGTCACTAGGATAAGAAGTTAATCCAAGTTTCCATCTCTCTGCCTTTAGTGCTTGTTCAAGTGGAAGTTAAAGATCCCATGGCATTATTTCAGGATCATAATAGATTGATATCCTGCCCAAATCCTCCCTTTCAGGATCATCACAGACCTCTGTACCAATATCAATGCACACAGATTTATGTGATTGCTATAAACAAAGGAACACATTTGTCTGCATACCATTGCTAGTTTATTCATCTTGTTTGCACAGCAGCAAAGAATGTTGTCAGAAGAATGCTGAGTAATGTTCACAGCATCAGAATGTGTTTGCAACAAGAAAAGTGGAATAAAATATTAAAAATTATCTCTCTTACAGAGGATTCCAAGAAACCATGTAAACTGGTCAAGAACTTCCTAGTACCAAATGACCCAAATAGGAGGTTTTGCAAAAATTTCTCAAAATTCCCTTTGATGCATTGTATATGGAGTTATATTGCCACATAATAATAGAAATTAATGTTTCTTGCCTCAAAAAGAAAATGGCATTTATACCATTCTCTGGAGAGTATGAAACAAAAAAAGTCAACGTTATAATTTAAAGAGGCAGATTTTGCACTGCCTTACACAGAGTAGCCTTTATTCATAGGGACATCCTTTAATGTAGGATTATGTTCTAGCAAATAAATTCAAGAAATTCAGTTGGTAAATTTTGAAATGGATAGTATCCGAGATAAGCGGCCTGAAGAGAAGGAAATTGGTGCTTGTGTTTCAGTGAAGCAGAAGTTAAACACATGTTACTCCCACAAAATATCATCAACAACATAGGTAGGAGGTCTGATGTACAAATGTACAAAAATAGCTCTTTAAACTGATCTGTGGAATGCAAAAACTTTGTTTTATGTATGCTCTAACCCTGATTCAGCTTTGAAGCCAGCTGAATTGCTAAAGAGCTTTTGTGAATAAGAAATCTATCAAGTGAACTATTTTGAAAGTAAATTATAAGTGTTTCCATATTACATTGCTTAAAACGAACAAACAAACAAACAAAAAAACGACAACAATAAAAAGGCATTCTGTGTTCATTTTATTTACATAAATCATTTAACAAATATACAAACTAGCTAGTGTAGCCTGATGCTCGGGAATGGGAAACATGGGAATGAGAAACATGGCATTCAGGAATGGGAAAATGAAGCCAGTGTTAATATGGTTTAACTTCTGTAGCATTGCTATGAACCTTACCCTTCTATTGTCATTATCCAAATAGAAAAAGGAAAAAAAGAAAAATAATAATAAAAAAGGAATTGACATTTTTCAGTATTAATAGCAAAAAGGTAATTAACTCAAAGATACTTGGAAAAAGTGAAAATTCTCAGTCTGATTTTCCTCTTATACCAGTTTTATGCCGGTAGAACTAACAACTCCATGGGATCAGGCTTTTGGACAGGTCTCAGGGCATGCTTCCTAGAATGATGATGAAGTGGAAAGGAGTTTCTTTAAGTGGCTGAGTTCCTGTCTGAATGACTATTTGAATGCTAAAGAGATGTTTTTTCTAATTATACTGTAGATTATCTGCAATCTTGCATAAAAGCCATTATTATTAAAATCTAAATATAATAACTCTTTTTGGAAGAGTCCATTGGTCTCAATTACATTAATTCTGACATATCCTAAGTAGTTGTTTTTAAAGGGAATAATATTGCAGGTGGAAGGTGGAATTTATGTCCGGTTTAAGAGAACACACAAGCAGGGGACGTTATGATTAAAAAATAAATTAAAAAAAAAAAAATGCCAATTTGTACAATCCCCAGGAAGGCAACAAGACATTTTGCATCTCTGAGAGATGATTTCAGTTTTAAATTGAAACGCTTATGTTGAAACACTTGAGTTTGAAACAAATTGACTATATCTTTTTAATAGAATTACAAATGGCAAACAGCAGGAACAGCATGACCCTACAGGCAGTCATGTGTAATCTATTTATCAAGATAACAATCAAGGAAGAATCATTAACATAAAAACAGCGATGCTTCTTCCTAGCAAATAAGTAAATAAAGGGGAAAAAAATGCTTCCTGGCTGATTGTTCTGTGATTCTCCAGATGAAGGCTACTGTCTTTGCTTTGGTAGCTAATTCCTGTAGGAAACTGAGAGGCTGCTTTTCTGAGAATGTGTTGAGGTGGCAGAAAGGTCTGAAGATTTGAGAAGCGTTCAGCTGCAGTCGTGACAACTAAATGTAGATTCGAAACTTCAACTAATTAATCTATGATTTCTCATGGTTATGAAGCTGTCAGGATTAATTCAACAAGATAGCAGAAAACAGTCAAAAAGGTCATTACTGATGCACTGTATATTTGAAGTCATTTGAAAGACAAATTAAGTATATCATGAGATTTTTAAGTATGCAAATCCCTACCATTAATAGCATTTTTAAATTGAAATGGAGGATTATTGTGTTAGTACATTAATCACAGCACCTTTACATTGCATACAGATTGTAACAGTTTGTTTTTACATTAATATTGTAAATGATGTTTAAAATAGTCATAGGAAGTACAGCTGGACACAATAGGCTTCACAGCTGTCTGGGAATTTGTTTAAGTTCTTGTGTTTGCTGGAGTTGCTTTTGCCACCTCAGTGATGAATGCATAGCTTAATATAAATAAATCCCTTAGAATTCCTGAAGTGTTATTCTGTGCTATCCAAGAATACAGGGAAGAGTGTCAAAATGGCAGTGAGAAGCAAAGAGGAAAATATCGCCCGTCCTTTCTGAAGAAATAAACAGAAAAAAATATATTTTAAAAATGACAGTTACATTAATTAAAAAAAAAAAAAAAAGGTACTCAATGTTGATTCTTGTTTTATCTGGTAAAAAAAAAAAAAAAAAAAAAAGATGTTTCATGGGTTTGCATAGGTGAAAATAAATAATAATAATACAAAAATAATTTTATTTGGGATGGAGCCAAAAAATGACTTGTTGATCTGAGAATTTTTATTTTTATTTTTATTTGAAGGGAAGGGTTATTTTGAGCAGTGAGCATAGAAATCAATCATTCTCAGTTAGCTGTGGATCTCATTTTAATTGAGAACCATAATCCCCATATTACAGGTAGGGCAGTAAATTGACATATTGGCTTTGCTCTGCAAGTCAGTGTGGGAACAGAGCTGGAACTCGTTTGGTCTCAGCAGGAGAGTGAGAGCAATCTGGCTTAGAGAAGCTACTTGCAGTCATCATGCTGTCTGTTTTCTATGACAGGGAGCTCTCTGTGGGTTACATTACCCAATCATGATTAAACTGCTTGTAGTTTGGAGGTCTCCACGTTACACACTGCCAATCACAGTCCAGACTTCAAGTTTCACATTTGAAACTTTGGCTTCAAATCACAGCCTAGTGCTGTATTAGTCTTCCAACACTTCTCCTTCATGGTATTTTGCTCAAACTTGTGTTTTTGGTCATGAACCAGTTACATTTTCAGTTTTACAATTAAGTTTCTGCCTCCAAAATTCTATGTGCTCCTGTTTCGTATCTGATGGGCACAGATCATTCCTGCTCTCCTGTGCAGGAGGACAAAGGTAGGCGTCCCTCATGGGGCTACTTCTGTTTCTGGAAAATGTTCAGGCTTTGTGATGAGGAAAGGTCACAATTTGCCTCTCTCTTTGTCAGATGGGTAGAAATGGATGGTAGGATGCTTTCATCTCTGGTAGCCAACATTAAGCAGGAAACAGTGCCAATATGAGACCTGGTTTCAGTTGTTTTCATGTTCTCAAAGAAAATGGGGATTAGAGCTTGATTTCTTCCCTGCCCTGGGAGCAGCTATGCATTACTACTTGATCAGGCTCACACTAGCCTTACAACTGAGTTCAATTCAAGCTTTTTTTCCTAATAGTATCTTTTGTAAAATTCTATTTCATTCCTCCAAGTCCCATTTTCCAGGACAGATTAAGTATCCTGGCTGCATTACTAGTCAGGCTTTGGTTGGTTGGCATTTCTGTCCCTGGGGTGATTTACTGGGTTACTCTTCTGGTGTCTGTGCTGCTACAGTGCGGGGACTAAAAACTGCCAGAACAAATGCAGGAAGATATGCCAGCCCTTGGTACACAGAATCCCAAAGCGCCAACAATATTTGGCAGAAACAGAAACACTGTTAATAGAGAAAGCCACTAAAATCTGTATTCAATCATCAGAGAAGCATCTCCCCACACTTGTAAGAGAATGTTCAAATGAGAAGACAAACCAAAAGGCAAATTTAAGTGTCATACAGGGTGGGAACAAAGAATGTGCTTAGAGATTTAACTCCTTAGAGCCAAATGTCTCATTTTTAGCCAAGTTGGTCTAAAAAGTGGGAAGAAGATCATGCTTGGATGTATATGTATATGTTTTTATTAGAGACTATATCTCAGTTAAATCCCTGAACACTCACTATACCATGTTTGTGTTGAAAGAATAAAAGAAAGAAAGAAAAAAAAAAAAAGAAAAAAAAAAGAAAAAAAAAAAGGAGGTAGAAGAGATGTGTTACTCCTGCTGGTTGTCAGCACAGAATTTTTTACTACAGACCATTATCTACAATTTTGAGTGGAATAGTATAGGCATTGACAATGCTAATGAAGACAGCTCCTCCTTTTGTTGTGAATAAAGGATATTTCTTATCCACATTATCATACTGCCTCCAGATTTCTGTGTATTTCTCTATAGGTCTAATTTGTAACTTCCCTACCACATACCACTGAAAAGGAAGTTTCATACTCAGAAATTGCTGCAATAGCATAGGAATGCAGACTAGTCAGCAAGATATGACAGATACAAAGAACATACTGGCTTGTTTCTAATCTTTCTACATTTCGCAAGATTTTTATTGGGGTTTTATTGTTTTGTTTTGTTTTAATCTAGCCAGGTTAGGTAAATCAGTTGTTGACTTTAAGGTATGCAGAACATATGGTAACTGGAGAATAGAACATGCCACTCTAAATAGAAGCGTGAACCCCCATTTCCCATCCCATCCCAGATCTGCAACACTATAAACACAGCTTCCAAGAATACAATAGTGATTTTGGTTGGAGAATTAGTCATATACTCATCTGGGATTAGTGATTGTTACTAAAGACTCATGAATTTAAAGCAACTGAGGATTGAGACCTTTTCTTCAGTCACTGGTGGTGCAATGATTACTTTTGTTTGAAATGAAATGGGCAGGGAAATGGTTGAGTTAAAAAAGGTAACACTTCATCCAGGCAGTGATATAGGTCTGGCTAAATTTCTAGAGGTCATTAATAAACACCAGCCATTTGGTGAAATAAACTAACTAGGTGCTCAATGAGCTAAACTTAAGATCTGTAATCAATGAGTTAAGGAGCCAAATAAAACATCTTTTAAAAGAGAACCTACAAATGGGCAATATTAAAATAGAAGGATAATATACAATAAGAAGCTGTTCTTCTCCAAAGTTGTTCTGAAAACATTTCAAGTCTGCTCCTTTAATTTTGGGAAGACTTGGGCAACTGGATGCTTCCCAGATACTCTATACTAATGCTCCAGAGCTTTGACACCACTTCTGGACTTCAGTGAACACATATCTAAGTTACAGTTGACCCAGAAATGTGAGATGCCATTCACTGGGCTAAGCTGCCCCTGTTCCACTAATCATCCCTTATTTTCCAGTGATTTTTGTGTTTTACTGGGAGTACATATAGGATGAAGGACCACACACAGTTCTTCCTGACAGGAGACTTAATAGTCTAATAGTCTCTTCGATGTTTCCTTATGGTTTGTGACTATTGCACCTCTAAACCACAAAATATTGCCTTAAATTAGGCTAACACCTCAGCCCAGGCATGCCTAAACATAATTAGCTTGTTCAGACTTTCACAGACTATTACAGCTATAATTTCTTCCAGGTTACAACACACTTAAACAGAATTTTCCCAAACTCCTTTGCACAGAAAAATGCAAATTGAATGTGATTCAAGCCTTCTCTTTAGTCTCACTCATTTGGTTTCCATCCCCACCATTAGATTCCAACACAGAGTTCGTCCATGCCTGGGTTTCTTTTACTGTGAAGGTATTTTGCATTTTTTACTTTTACTTTTCAGGTTTCAAGCACCATAAGTACATGCCTAGAAATATTGTGCAGAAATATTGTGTTACAATGTAGACAGAAAGAGGCATCACATCAAAGATTCCCAGAAAACTCAAAGTTAGGCATAAAATAAACGTACAATGCCTATAATGCTCAAAGATGAGCTTTTAGTTCCAAAATAAAACAGAGGAGCAAGAACAAATTCTTGGTCAAATTCTATTTTTTTTTTCCAATGCTTTTCTGGCCTTGCTGAGTAAAAGCTGAGCTTGGGGGAACTGAGTGGTGGTCAGGTAAGGAAAGAATCCTGATCCTTATAAACACTCAAAGAATCTGTAAAAATCAGACAGTAAGGGATAAATCTTGTTTTGTTACAAGAACAAGATTTTTGATTAGCTTTAGTGAGTTGTCCTTGTATTTTAAAAAAAAAAAAGTCTAACTCAGCCATGATGTTGTTTCCCAAATACACACTTTGTTTTCCAAAAGCTACATCGTGTGCTTTTATATAATGTTAACATTTCTCTTAAATTGGATAAATGCACATGAATGGAAAAGGTTTCATGCAAATGAAACTAAAAACACATGTTGTATTAATGCAAAAATTGTGTTGGTCCATTTTGTTGCCAAAGGGGTGTCTCCACACCTGCTATTATTTCTGTCAAAACTAAGACCAGCCTCCCATCAGGTGGCCTAGACAGTTTTACTTTTGGAACTGTTGTCTAGTAAAGCAGCACAAGTCATTAGGCAGCAAAATGCAACATTTTGGACTGTGCACATTCAGGAATGTTTTTGACTGTCAAGCACAAAGCCATAACCAAGGGTCTACTGGTCTTTGGGCTATTAAAATAGAGTGCTATAAGCTATCATTGTCCATTTGTAGCCTACATCGATACACTGTCAACTCTGTTTTCCTGAATCTGTATATTTGAATGGACGGTGGTTAGATGGAAAGACTGTCTAAACAGCAGGGCTATTTGGAACTATAAAAAAAAAGAAAAAAGCATAAATAAAAGTTAATGACAGTGTAGATTTATATTGCCTAACATATGTCTAAATTTAGGAATATATATGCATATTTTTAAAAATATTCAGTCAGTGTATAAGCTTTCATAATGATCACCATATTTCAATAATAGATTTGGCAGCACCTAGAGATTTATTCATCTTTTAAGGGTAGACATCTATGGCATGATTTATTTGTGTGATAAGATGTTTAAGATACACTGAGATAACAGAGATATCTGCATGGAACTAGTTGATAATGATACAGGCCAAGGGGATACATGCCTGTACAGAGTGATAGCCGGAGCCCAGATAAGATACTACGGAATATTTCAAATGGCATTAGCCTCCTGTGTTTAGGCAACAGAATCACACCTGGTATTTGTTCATATGTGATCTCTAACATCTACAGGATTTAATCAATGTATCTAAGTTTGTATTTCTGACACCAGTTGAGATGCCCTAAGGAGTCTGAGATAGTTGCACAGGACTGGAAAACATAACAAAGTACTTACTGCAAAAGAATGTCCTTCTTGACTGGCAGATGGAGGGAAGGCAACTGCCATAAGGTATCTCAAATCTAACATGACTAAATCATGTCCTAGGTCTCCATTAAATACCACGAGAACTTCGAAAAATGTCTGCCATTCACTTGGAGATAGTTATATCCTGGACACCTACATTTCATAGAATCATACAATGGCCCAAGTTGGAAGGGACCTTGAATGATCATCTGATGCAACTTTTCACAGAAATGAGACTAGACGAGATTACCTAGTAACCTGACAAGTCACATCTTAAAAATCTCCAGTGACGTGGACTCCACCTCATCCCTAGGAAAGTTGTTCCAGTGTTAGATTTTTCTCACTGAATAAAACTTCTTTCTTATATCAAGATAAGAAATGTAGGTGTCCAAATACAGACGTGAGTCCTGCAAATGATCCTTTTTTTTTTTTTTTTTTGAGAACAGTTTTCTTTTTTTTACTTTTAAGTTCAAGGTCAAAATCTGCCTTTTTATATGAGTTTGTACAGCACAGCACTATACTGATTTAGGTCATGGAAATTATTACAATAGTAAGGAAAATTCTGTGATTTCTATTCAGGAAAGCTGTCCACTAGTCCCTTATAAATTGAATTTTTGGTTACTCTGACATATATTTTCCTCTCTAGCTTTTATGCTAGATAAAAGTAACAAAGAAAAATCGGCAAAATTATGGGCTAACTATGGAATTACATTTTTAAAATCAAAAAGACACCAAAAAGCTAGAAACAATAGAAAGCAGAGCACCTCTAAATGCACAGAATATGAAGTGCAACAATTTCTAAGATGCAAGAGTAAAAGATGAGAAAGTCAAAAACGTTCAACATTAAAAAAGAAAAAATGATGGTGAAATGTAGCGGATGACAGGTGACAGATTACCCATGGAAAAAATGCAGGCATAGATATGATCATAGACTGGCTACAGTTAGATGCTGGACATCATTCACAGAGGTATGAATTAATCCTGACAAAGCAACAAAAGAAGAAGATTTGGAGACAAATGAAAGACAATCTTGTGTTGCTTGTTTCGAGTGTGATAAAGAAGGCTAATTTAACATAGTTTCCCTGAATGGGTCATCACCAGTAGAAAGATGGATCTAAAAGCATGAGTTTAGGATTTAGTAGTCTCAATAGCTACAGGTCAGCATGGTCCAAAATCTCTTTGTCTGGTTGCGAGAGAGTGTGACTTAAGTTTAAATTGTTCAAATATCAGCCATAAACCTACTGTACAGCCAGATGTTTCCCATGAATAATCTTTGCTTTCCTGAAGCCTCATTGCTTATACTCTGTTGTGTGCCGCAGTCTAGTTACAAAGCAAACTTTTACAAAGCTGGTAAAGAACTACATCTGCTTATTATACTACATAAATGCTGCAAGTGTCTTCTATTTGCACAAAAAGTCACAGTGTTGTTTACTGCCACAAATTCATCTTTATTGTAATCATTTTCTGTGTGTTTTAACTACAGCTGTCTTTTATGTCCCTGATATAAAAAAGAACATGAAATTATAGATGGAAAGAAAAGAAAAGAAATTGCCCAAAGCTCTCAGCTCTTTAACTGCAATGGTGTTTGGCATAGAAAGCCTACTATCCCATGAAATGTTTCTCCAATTCCTATTTGTTTGTTCCCGTTTTACTTGAGCATAGAAAGGGATTGTTTTGTGTTGTTTATTTTAGATCAGTTTACATGGAGTTTTGTCCATGTGTTAGATAACAAAAAATAAGTTTGACTGAATAGAAAAAAAAACGTTATCTAAACCCTAGGAATCACCATCAACTGAAAAAAGCTTCCTAATGAAAAGAACAGAATGGTTCTGTAAGGAACCATTCAGGAAAGTGAAACATTAAAATATTGAGTTTGCTTGCTTGACTAGATTTCAGAGGACCATATGAGAAAATCTTATTTTAAGGAAAACAAGTCTTAGCCAGTGGAATTGCTCATCCAGTGACTAGCAGGGAGTCTAAGTTGATTCTGGGAATGTATAGTAAGATGGTGACGTCAGTTTCCAATGTAATATTCAAATCTCCAAGTCTTTCAGGTGATAGTATTCATTAATCCTATTAGCTTCTCTGTGAATTGAAAACATTCAATATTAAATCAAATTAGTTGAAGTTTTCTAGAGCCTCCACAACAGTTAAAAATTACAGAAAAAAATGTCTTCCTTTATGTTTTAAAGACACTTTACAACCTTAAGGGTAGATAGTAAGGTGGATTGAAAACTGGCTAAGTGGGAAAGCCTGGAGTATGGTGATCAATGGTGCAGTGTAGCTGGAGGCCAATAACTAGTGTGGTACCCCACGCTTCTTTATCCGTCATGACTAGACAGATGGAAATCTATGACAGCAATTTTGCCTTTAAGGTCATTTTTTTATTATATTTTATTTTATTTTTAAAACAGACTGTGTAAAAATCTTCCTCACAGAATGACCAACAGAAATATGACCCTTGTGCACCTTTTGTAGTTAATTAATTAGGTCAACTCTAATCACTAAGCCCCTTATCAGGTTATTTCTATTAGTGATAAGGAGCAATTGACCTTAAAACATTGAAGCCAAGTATATGAGCCTGTTCCACAAGGTCTCTTGGCTCCAACCTTGTTAAGTGAAATCTGCCAGGTGTGGGTCATTTGACCTTTGCTTTATAGGAAGCATGAGGAGTAAGGGGAGGCTTCCTAGCTGAGTTTGAGGGTCAGGTTATCTAGGATGATTTTCTATCATGGTGAAATGGGCAGTGTTCCCTAGGAGGCTGCTTTTTCTTCATGGTTTCTGCTATCTCTGTGAAATGGTTTTGAAAACTCTATGAGCTAGTTACGTTGGTGGTGCCTTCTCAGTACAGTAAAAGTCTGGTGGTACTACTTCACTTTATAAACTGCGAGCTTGTTGGAAGTGACTTAGGTTCAGAAGCTGGCAGGTAAGAAGCCGGCAGGTAAGTGTTCCTGGGTTCTACAGCTGTTTAATGTTGTGGAGTTGGAGTACTTCCTTCACCTTGTCTGTTTTCAGTGAAATTACTTATGTTGATTCTAAGCTCCCTTCCCAGCCCTTAAAAAAAAAAAAATCTCAGAAGCTCAAGTGCATGCAGATAAGCCTGACTTTGAAGAATGTTCTTAAGTATCTGTTAGGATTCAACAACAAGCTGTGTGAAAAAGGTGCCTTAATGTGAATTCAAATTTTGCCTTGTGGTAAGTAGAAAGATGAGGAACCCACACTGTATGAATCAGCTAAACAACTCTGGCAGTACAAAGAAAGTCTCTCCTATTCCCTACATGCCTGTGTCTCTTCTGTGGAGAAGCTTTCTGAAGAGGTCTACCAACTAAAAGAGACTTTATCTTCCTCCCCACCTGTACAAACCAGTGTCTCAGCTATTGGGGTAAGTGTACTTCTGTGTAAGGAAGATGATATAGTGAGTAAACGCCCTGTGGTTTTTCCTATGTGACCATGGAGAGGACATGAGAAAATGGGATGGAAAATCTACCTTGACCCTAGAGGCACATGTATGTGAGTGCAAGGAAAAACAATTGGAGAAAAGAGGTTCTCTGAGAAATTTGCTGCTCCAACTTCCAGCAGGCAGTCCTCCAGACACAGGAATGAAGCTTCTGACCCCAATTACAGGGGCCCTGCCTCCAGCCAGGGGGAGGAAAGGGACAATTGAGTTTATTGGACTGTGTGTATTCAATGGCCTGGCACACCAGATGCATGTAAGTATAAGGCTTTAGTAGTTGCTGGTGCACAGTGTACTGTACTGGCATCAAGCTATAAAGGGCCAGAACCCATCTGTATTTACGGGGTGACTGGGGGATCCCAGCAGTTAACTGTAGTGGAGGCTGAGGTGAGTCTAACTGGGAATGAGTGGCAAAAGCACCATATTGTGACTGGTCCGGATGCTCCGTGCATCCTTGAAATAGACTATCTCAGAAGAGGATATTTCAAGGACCTAAAAGGATTCTGCTGGGCTTTTGGCAAAGCTGCCTTAGAGACAGAGGATATTAAACAGTTGTCTACCTTGCCCAGTCTCTTGGAGGACCCTTCTGTTGTGGGGTTGCTGAGGGTCGAAGAAAAGCAGGTGCTTTATTCCCAGATGGAGCACCAGCAGGTGCTTCAGATCCATTCCATCCCAGTTCTGATTAACATCTTCATTCCTGGTCTGGATGATAGGGCAGAGTGCACCCTCAGCACACTTCCTCATGACACAAAACTTGGAGGAGTGGTTGATACACCAGAGGATTGTGCTACCATCCAGAAGGACCTGAACAGGCTGGAGAAACGGGCTGATGAGAACCTCATGAAGTTCAACAAGGTGAAGTGTGAAGTCCTTCATCTGGGGATGTACAACCCCAGGCACCAATAGATAGAGGTCACCCAGCTGGAAAGCAGCTTTGCAGAAGACGACCTGGGATCCTGGTGGGCATGAATTTGAACATGAGTTAAAGTGCCTTTTCTGTAAAGAAAGCTAGTGGTATCCTAAACAGCATTAGGCAAAATATTACCAGCAGGTCAAGAGAGGTGATCCTTCTTCTCTATTCAGTACTGGTGAGGCCACATCTGGAGTACCATGTCCCACTTTTGGCTCCTCGGTACTAGAAACATGGAGCTACTGGAGAAAATCCAATGAAGGGCCACAAAGCTGATTAAAGGACTGGAGTACTTCACTTCTCAGGAAAGGCTGAGAGAGCTGGGACTCTAGCTTAGAGAAGAGCAGGCCAAGGGGGAATATTATCCATGTCCTACAAATACCTGAAGGGAGGGCGCAAAGAGTGTGGAGCCAGGTGCCTGGTCAACGTTTTGTTTTGTTTTTTTTTCTCCAAAGTCAATTTTCCTTGGTGCCCTGTACCAAGACAGGAGACAGTGGCACAAACTGGAACACAAAAGGTTCTGCCTAAACATGAGGAAGCACTTCATTACTGTGCAGCTGATAGAGCACTGGCACAGGTTTCCCAGGGAGGTTGTGGAGTCTCCCTGCTTGAAGATCTTCAAAAGTCAACAGGACATAGTCCTGGGCTGCCTGCTCTGGGTGGCCCTTCTTGAGCAGAGGGGTTGCACCAGATGCCCTCCAGAGGTCCCTTCCAGCCTCAGCTCTTCTGTGATTTTGAGGCTATTCAAGTTATAGGAATGCTAATGAATGGCATTATATTCATACAGACTACTGTTGGTATTCTGATGTCTGCATTAGGAACAGTCAGACTAAACACAATTTTTATTTAATGGACTGCAGCTAGTTTATGGATGATATCTTAATGGGGGGTTTGAATTATCTTCTGGACATATCACTGCACAGGGTGAGTCTAGAGTGTAGCATCTACAGAATTACACTATGTCTATGAGATCACAGTCACTGATCCCTGCTCAGGGTGTTCGGGGTTGTTTCTACCCCGATGATAAAATACCCAGATGATAAAGGTAAATCCTTTTACCTCTGTATTGGGTTTACATGACATGCTACTGGCAGTAGGAGGGTTGCAGGGATGGCCTCAGAGAGCGGAGATCAGGTGCTGACTACATGTTGGATACAGCCGGTTCCAGATGTCTCCAAAACAGACCCACCACTGGCCAAAGCTGAGCCTAAGCTGGTGGAGCCTATGTGATTAAAATATTTTAAGAAGGGTAGAAAGTGCTGAGCATCAACTGTGACAGAGTAGTGAGGAAAATATGACAGAAACAACCCTGCAGTCAACCAAGAATCAGTGTAGAAGGAGGGAGAAGAGGTATTCCAGCCACCTGAGCAAGGAAACCCTTGCAGCCCTTGAGAAAGACTCTGAAGCAGGTAGTCCCTCTGCAACTCACGGTGTACCATGTTGGAGCAGATATCAGCACTGTAGACCATGAAAGACCTCACACCAGAACAGATATATATAACCTGATGGAATCTGCAGCCCCTGGAGAGCCAATACAGCAGAAGGTTCTTATCAGGAACTGGTGTGTTGTGTTCCTGCCAAGAGCCCACCTACTGGAGGAGTCCATTTCTGAAGCACTGGACACTGTGGAAAGGATCCACGGAAGAAGGAACAGCAAGAGATGTTTTTAGTTTGCTTTTGTTTCTGACTCACCTATGGTGATATTAATTAGTAATAAATTGATGTTTCCCAAGTTGAGTGTCTTGCCTGTGACAGTAATCGTTGAGTAATTTTGCTGTCCTTACCTCAGCCTATGGGCTTTTCCACCTTATTTTCTCCCCATCCTGTTGAGGAGTGAGCACCTGGCAGCCAGCCAAGGCCAATCCAGCACTGCATCCAATCCAGTATTCAGATTTGCTCAAATCTAAACAACCACCACTATGTTTGATAGTCTTACAGAACACATTCTTTGCTCATGGTATAGAATATTAATGTACTGATTTTGCTGTTGGTGAGGTTTTGGGTAAATATCTTTATCTTTGAGTTTATGTATGGAGGCAATAGTCTACTGTTAGAGACCAGGTTCCCAATACTTAATTTTTTAAAATAAAAGTCTATGTGTAGAGATAAACACAGAACTGTAAAAGTTTGCTGCAGAAGTCTTACCATCAGAACATACCAAAACAGGCTATTCTTTCTTTAAAGAGTAATGATGGCAATAATATTGTATAGGCCATTTAGATAATGATAGACTCCAACTGCAGAAAAGGAAAAATCCTTCTGTAACAATTAAATGGATTGCAGGTGGATTGTTCTGATTTTTTTCATTAACTTCTGTAACATGTTATTCTTGCAACAGTGTTCAAGCTACTAACCTACCGCTGGTAGTACCTGAAGAGGCATTACTTTTTTTTTTTAATCACAGACATTTAAGTGACCACTGTAATGGGTCACTTGTTAGCTCACTGCTCAGGTATTAGCTTGTTCTATGCTCCAGTTTTAATGAGTGAAGTTCTACTTTCCAATGTTTTACTGGGCCTTTGCTAGGTAAAAATCTTATGGTGAATGCAGGGCGAAAGATAAGCACTTTTCAAACTACCCATGACAAATATACTTCATCACAATGCATAATAATAAAAATTAAAAAATATTTTTTAAAAAACTTTTAGAATTATTTTGATGGACTAAGACTTCAGCTTTCACTAAGGGAGAAAAGCGCTTTGTCTCTTATCACTATGTCTGTTAGGAAAGATTTAGGTGTTTCAGGATGTTGAATTTTTCATTTAAGGCTGTTTTTGCATTCTTGAAGAAGTTCCAAATGGACATGCTGGAGTCTGAAATACTCTATTCACAATGCATACAAAAGCTTCATAGGCTTCCCCACTCAAACGCCTTGTTTGTGAACCCTCCTCCTTTCTGTATGTACCTATCCTGAAACAGAGATGTATGACTACTTTCTGAATGTATTGGGAGTAGTTTTGGGTGTCAGTGGTGGAGTAGCTGTAATATCTTAACAGCTGCCCTTTGAGGATTTACTCAGTGTGCTAGGCTATCATATGTTAGTTTGAAGCCATATTGGCTACATTGATCCTCCACAGTTTTAATTTAGAAATGTGAAAGCCTTCCTAAAATTCCTGAGTAGTGAAGATCCAAAGGTTTTACTAATCATGAAGAAGCTAAAACAGCCTAGCTACATAAATCTAACTTCCTCACCATTGCTCCAAATAAAGGACTGTAATACTCCTCCATATATATGCTGTGAATATATAGGAATATTTCTAAATGGTTCTATAAATGCATAGTATTATCAATGACCTTAATGGTCACTTCTGCTCATTACAGTGAAAGCACATCTAGTTACATACATAAAGGAGGGGGGCGGGGGGGAAGAGGAGGGCAGCCTGTAAGATAATATTGTTCAGTCACTGAACCTTTCCTCTGAGGTTTTAAAGTGCTTGGAGCACATCAAGACCCTTTTAACCTTTTCTACTGGTGGTTATATGAGCTTTGTTTTAAGTGATTAATGGCTCACAATGATGCAGGGAAATGGACAAATAGTATCTGACAGATTGGAAGAGAAGGCTGGGCCGGATTGGAGGAAGTCTCTTATCACACAGCTCACAGTCCTTGCCTGAACATGGACATCACGTGCCAAGGACCATATTCCAAAAGAAGCTTGCTTTAGAAGTATTGTAGGCAAATAGGTATTGTGTTCTTCCCCACTCCTCCACCCTTCCACATCCTCTGTTTGGATTTCCAGCTGTTTATTATACAGTTCATATTCATTCTTGCTTATGGAAGAAGACAAAATAACGCCAAAGTAGTGAGAAAGAAGCTTCCCTCATTTTCTCCTACTTTTCAGACACAAATGGCCTGACTAATAGAATCATAGAACCATTAAGGTTGGAAAAGACCTCCAAGATCATCTTGTCCAACCATCACCCTACTACCGATGTCACCCCAAAACCACATCCCTAAGCACCAAGTCCAACCTTTCCCTAAACACCCCCAGGGATGCTGGCTGCACCACCTCCCTGGGCAATCCGTTCCAATGTCTGACTACTCTTTCTGAGAAGAATCACAGAATCATCTAGGTTGGAAGAGACCTCCAAGATCATCTAGTCCAACCTCTGACCTAACACTAGCAAGTCCTCCACTAAACCATATCACTAAGCTCTACATCTAAACGTCTTTTAAAGACCTCCAGGGATGGCGACTCAACCACTTCCCTGGGCAGCCCATTCCAATGCCTAACAACCCTTTCGGTAAAGAAGTTCTTCCTAATATCCAATCTAAACCTCTCCTGGTGCAACTTTAGCCCGTTCCCCCTTGTCCTATCACTGAGCACATGGGAGAATAGACCAATCCACACCTAATTTCCAATCTAAACCTCCCCTGGCACAACTTGAGGCCATTCCCTCTAGTCCTATTGCTAGTTATCCACTAGTTATCCGCGAGGATACTTTACAGAGCAAATCTGCATTTGTACAGAAATACACTGACATAACATGTGCCTTGTTATTTATTTAAGGCATCTTCACTCATACATTGTTCTAGGCAACCTTCCAAATGTTGTGTTGAATATTAGACATCACAGGCATTCACATCCCGTTTCTCTTGCAGTATTCAAATTTTTGCTCCATGTCACACCAATGTAAATAGAATAATTACCACAATTTACAGCAAGGTAACAAAGGACAAAACTATTCACACTGATTAGAAATTATGTTAGTGGCTGAAAGAACCTTTAGGATTAAAAATGTCTCTTGCTTTAAGAAGCAACATAGTGGTCTTAGACACCCGTAGCTGGGTGGGTACCCAGATATATTAAAAATGCAATAAAACCAGAGAGGTGGTGTTGTTGTTGAGAATCCTTGTATTTTTTATATATATTTTTAATTTTTTTAATATTTCTTACCAGGACTTTTGTGAGAAAGTAGAGCATATAAACTGTGGATTTGAACATGTTTGAATGATAGGACAGGTTCTACTCAAGAAGTTTTTTGTTGGAAATATTTGAATACATTGGACTTTAGGCTCAATTAAATGAACGTATGGAATTTTTTTTATTCTTTTATGGGTTTTAAAAAGAGGGATGGATGATGATCTCATATCTGTACCTACCCAAGAATTTGAAGCATTCTTCTCCTGTGTAAGTCCTCTGAGAGAAGGAAATGATAACCAAAGTCAAGGCTTTGGGGCTAGATTAAGTAAAGTGGGGATTAAACCCACTTCCCTGATTTGTGAATATTTGGCATAACTTCAATGAGGATAAGAGGGCTTGGAAAGTTCACCTGCAGACCCATCTAAAAACATAAAATGCAATCTGTCTCCTCTAATAAAATCAATTACTTCAAATATCAGGCAAATTAGAACAAACATATGCTATGGACCCTTTAGAAAGGGTAGCAAGTATTAATGTTATCTGAGCACTGACTGATTATTTGGCAGTAATATGGGAAATAGTGTCTCTTTCATCAGTTAGATTACAATTCAGTCATTACATCAAAATTAAGATTCAATTCATAAGCTATGGAAATCAATTTAAACAGAATAATTTAAACTCTGTTGTTTAAATCCTCTTCAACACTTAAAATTACAAATTCTCATTTGCAGCATTTCTTGTTTCTGAGTGTATGACTATACATAGTACTATAGCTATACATGGTAGTATTCACATGGCTTCTGGGGAATCAGGCATCAGTAACAGAAATTCCCCATTTCCACCACCCTCCCCAGCCATCCTGAAGCTGGGGCTGATCTGAGTTCCTTTCCCCAGGACTGATCCTGACACCCAATCACAGGAAATATTTGGAAATAGGGTGAACCACTTTTTGAAGTGGTCTGAGAGCAGGTTATAATATCTGCTCCATGTGCCATCCTCTCACATGGCACCCAGCTTCCAGGTGGCATTCCGATGTTCAAAACTCCTGCTTTTTCATGCACCAACCAAAGTTCTTCCATGTTCTGAGCTCCTTCATCCGCTGCCTCCTTTTACTCCGGATCAACTTCACCATGTTGAATGAATCTCCTGGACATCTTCACCAACCTATCATCATTTCTTCAGCTCCAAATGTCTGCCTTTATTTCCATCCTAATCTTCCTGCTTCAGCCCTGTTCAAACAGGGCCAAGCATTATTCCCCTGAGACAACATGATTAGAAGTCATGAATTGCCTAATACCATCTAGGAGCATTTTTTATTGCTTTCAGACTCTAAACTGAGCATTGGAATTTAGTAAGAAACATCCTGTCTCTTTTGATCCCTTAATTCCTCTCAAATTATGGACCCTGCAACAGACTTACTTGCAACATTCATTTATTTGGATTTTTTTTTTCTTGAACATGTGTCATGTACCCCTAGGTTTATCTAATCAGTTTGAATTCTGGACTTAATATGAAGATAATTTATATTCCAGCTAATCAAAAGAGTAAGGTTCTTAATTATAAAATTGGAAATACCTACATAATAAATCAATAAAATAAGGAAACAATCTTAACATGTGTTATGCTAGCTATCACATGGGAGGGTATTTCTCAACTAGTGAATTGAGAAGTTGCTGAATGAATTTATTCTTCTCTAGTAGAGTACTTCTGCCTTTCATTTATACTTGAGGATTTCCTGCTGAATGTTGACAAAGTTTCAAACCATATTTTAGGAGTTCTTTTATTCCTCTACTGTTTGAGAGCCCTGGGAATAGCATGGCCTTTCTTTTAGCTGCTTGGTGTCTATCAGATTGCTAAAGAAATGTTATTATGTTTATTTGAGGATAAATATCTTTAGGTACAGAGGAATTGTGGAGTGATGATTCTCCTACCCTATTTACCTTTTCTCTCAGGAAATCAGCTGAATTGCAGTGATAAAAATGAATTACAGTAGTAAGCCTATAATGTACCATTCTGCAAGCTACATATCATGAGATGTTTTTGGCACAAGCAGACATTTTATTTCTGGTTTACTGGCATATTATAGAGACTACATATAATACATTAATACACTTTTGGGGCTGGGTCACTGTGTCACAGTCCTATTCAGGGAAGCACTTAAGCATCTGTATAATATGAATAATGTGTTTAGATCCCTCAGGTGTCAATGGAAATTAAGCTGTCTTGAGCAGAGATTTATTCCTAAACCATGTTCCTAAAATAAAATATTTTCCTTCACTCTTGTCAGGGCTAAAATAAAATAAAATGAAACACTTGGCATACAGGGTTTTAAGTGGTTTTGTTTGTTTGCTTGTTTGTTTTGAAAAGTTTGTTGTTGTTGTTATTTTTCTATTCATTAAATGTGTTTGCCTGCAACTATGCAAATATTAGACTTTACTTAAAATCTCTGAGATGGGTAACCATAGTAATTTACACAGAGTAGGATCTGATAAGCCTTCACTGAAATAGTGTCACCTTCATTTCTGTAGAACATTGATTAACAAAACCAAAAGCACTTCAATTACCGTCACCTAGTGAAAACAGAACAGCTGTTGTACCTATGTTAGCCTGCTAGATTTTGAATAAGGGTGACCGTAACAGTATAGCCAAGCTCTCTAAGTCATTCTTACACACCATAAAACCCCTTAACACTGAAACCACACTTTGTTTTAAACTCCCTAGTCCATGCTCAATCCTGTCTCCAAACTTGTCCTATCTCCGCAGTAAAATTGACTTGTGATGGCAGCCCAGCCAATCTGTTGTGAGAGGTTAAGTCAGAGGGTATATCTTCCTTTACTTGCTTTCCCAAATATGATCCTTTTGTAGTGTGGAATATACTCATTCAGCACAGGAGCTCAGCAGGGACAAACCCTTGAAGAAGTAACCCAACAACTATCTATTCTCCACTTACAGCTTTCTGTTTTCAGCTTCCACCTTTTACTAATCTCTCTCTATCTCCCTCTTTCTCTTCTTGTCTCTTCTTCTTCCCCTCTCTCCAACCAAATTCTCAGACCTTTTCCTATTAGAAAATGTCTTTTCTTTCCTCCAACCGGGAACCAGTTTTCTTGTTCTCAAGAAACAAGCAGCACAAATTTGGTATTCTTCTGTCACACCACCTCCCAGTTTTAATCAAAAAACCTTTCAAGAACATCAAAATTAAAGGGAAATGAGTTATGTTTCCAACCAGAAGCCAGAATTAATTCAAGATCTGCATTGGAGACTAGGTGGTTCTTATTCCATTTCCATGCTAACCAGGAGCCTTGGTCTCATTTCATAGCTGGTAGTTTCTAATGCTCTTGGAAAAAAACAGCCTGCTGTTCCCAGCCATCTTTATAATATTTTCCAGCACTGGAAATTGTTGACTAGCACAGCCTTTGAACAAAAGCATTCACTATGCTAAATTTAGACTACAGTCCTGTAGCAAGTGTATTTTAAAAGAGCAATTACTAGATTAGCACCATTTTAACCACCAGCTGGGCCAGAATAAGTCGTCTTTAGTGGTCTTTCAGAAAGTGTTCCCCTCTGGAAAGAAAGATGCAGGCAACTGTGCAGCTAGTGTCTTTTATCTATAGTGGAGTATACGGGTCCAGCACGTTTAACTAGGAATATTTAGAGGAATAACAAGAGCATCCACAGGAATACCTGCTCTAACATATTAATGTCTCAGTTTCAGGAACTGAGAGATCCCAGTTCTGCAGTCTGTATGATGCAAGTATCTCAGCTTCTAAAGGAATGTATGCCTTAAGTAAAAGCACAGGGAATAAAAAGGAGACAAAAATAGATACAGTCTTGTGTCTATGAGGCTCTGCCAGTGTTTTAGAGGGAAGTAGTTCTGAGTAGTTTAGGCATATGCCTTGCCCTTCCACTTGGACTCAGGATCAGACATCAATCCCTGGAACGGAATGGTTTTGCTAATAGAGAAGTAGCCAGATTATGGAACAGCATATGGAACCAAATGAACAGCAGTGCCTACTGTATAACGCCATGGAAGTGTCTATAGAAAAGAAGAAAATTGGATATGCCTGAAATGAGCTAATTTTAATACACTCCAGGTAGCTCATCACTTATACAAACTTTCCTAATCATCTGCCAGAGCTACCTTGGCTCTGTATTAATGACAGAAGAAATCCATATAACCTAGATTACCCTCCACATGCCAAAAGTGAAATTCAGTTTAAGACTTAAGGCTGCAATTTAGATCTCAAGTATCATTCAAGATGGCCTGAAGTGTTGCTTTGGAAGGTCATTTGTGATGTGTCATATCACCCAGTTCTGGCCATGTATCCTGAATGCTCTAAAATATCTCTAATGCTTTCACATACCTAACTCTAGAATACTGAACTGTACTTTAGGTGTTTTTTTAAAGGTGAATTGAACTGTTCAGTAATTTCTCTCAATGGTGTTGATTGTATTGTCAATAAATGCTAAAGGAAGTTAAATACCTGTCTTACATGTAAGAGCATTTCATGTAGGTATATTAATCTTGTTATAAACACCATGCCAAGTCTATTTTTTGAAGATGTCATAATGTCTACATTGTATGATGAAAGGAGGCACTTCGGATCTTGACTGTAGCACCTGAGAGCACTAATCTTTTAGATGCCATGTTACCAAAGGCCAAAGAATAAATTTGAGGGTGGAATAGATATGCATAAGCAGCCAAGGGCTTTTAAGAAAATGAGATATCATTGGTCAATTTGGTGATCACTGTTATGGTCAATGGCCGTAGCCTGGTGTTAGCTTGCTTATTTATAAGCAGCTCAGGGAACAGTTTTAAGGAATGATTTGAAAATTAAAGAGATGGCCTTGTAGATGTGTCATAAGCAGCAGCATGGAAAGGAATATGAATATGCTCATTCTTAAATTGAGCAAGTGACCGTATTTTGACAGGTTGGGAAGGAAAGTATTTCCATACTTGTAAGGTTGAGGTTTGAGTCAGGTCCACTAAACAGAGCTAAAAAAATAAATCTTTAGAAAATCACACAGTTTTCTAAAGTGCACACATTCTAATCAGACCTTTTCCATGGCATTTCTGGTATAAAACTGGTAATTATACTGGAATTTCAGAAACAACTTGTAGGGCTCCCAAAACACAGGGAGGAGTCCCTCCCAGGGCAGGAATATTAAATTGGCTGGAAGAGTTGTTGGCTTTAAAAAACATCCAAGACCATATTGTGATCATAATGAGATTTTCTTACATTTTTCTAAGATTTACATGAGAGCTCTGCAGGAACATGGGCCAGTTATCAGATAACTCACAGAAAAATATCTTGTTTAGTGTGACAGGCTTTCCCTGAGAGAGCCAGATGTATTCCATGAGCACATGTAGTTTGACCTTTAAAAATGCTGTTTCTTAAGACATAATTAGGAACTGATAAGTACATAAAATATCTTTGCATTATGAAAAATATAACCATGTTTTTATTGCAATCATTTATAGGTAGCCAGATCTATGTTTAAAATAAATAATGAAGTTTCGTTTAATTCATTCATTGTAGAAATATTTTACTGAGCTACAGTACTATATTACAAACTGAAACTAATTCTGACAAGTCAGTCTAATAGAATGAACTCTATCTAGAGTATACTTTATTGCAATTTAGCTGTTAACATCCCTACCCTGCAGCCTCAAGTGGAAATTTTAATACCATGATGAATCTTTGTGGGAAAAGAAACTCCTTGACACTGAAGTTGTTTATATGCTTTTGGGATGTTAATGGTTCAGGTATGGATTCAATGCCTCCACAGTTCTGAATTGTGAAATAATCACTGCAGATTACTGTAACTGTAACAGATTGCATCTATTCATCTTGGTTCTTCTATAGGTTGCCAAGCAGGCTCATGTTTAGCTACAATATATTTAAAGGAAAAAAACAGCATACTTGTAATTACATGTAAGAAGGCAGTATGTTTCCTTAATAAGTCACATCTTTCATGAGTAACCAACACAAACAACCAAATTTTCTTGAAACAGGTCAGTTTTCACTATTTAGACATGAATTTGGTGAGTGCACCAAAGAGACTCTGTTGGAAACAAATAATCTGTTGGCTATTGGAAAATCAAAGCCCCTTACATTTCTAAATGGACCCTTGTGTTCATTCTAAAACTGTTTAATTTATATCAGAAAATTACAGTTTACATCCCTTTCACTTACTATAATTTGAAAGGCCTAGAAACTGAAATATTTCATTTTCTTAATTCAGAACTTGTTGGGATATTCAATAAACAGCATTAATTGAGGAGAGATTTATTGAACTCAGGCTGTTTTGAAGCATTTCCTTTTCAACGAACATTTTGCTAACTTCAGGAAAGGGTTAAGTGGATTTTTCCCTAGAGACCTACAGTTCTAGGCTCCCTCTCCATATTTAAGGCAGTAAGGTCACAGATTCCATGCTCTCCCTTGGAAGAGGGATTCAGCTGGGAGGCTGTAATTAATTTGTGAAGTCCCACGTGCAGATGGATTAAACTTACTGTGAGGAGCATGGTGGCCCCAAAGCTCACTTCAGGAACAGTCTTCATTTACTTAGTTTTTCATGCTCTTTCATTATTTCACTGTTTTCAGAAACAATCTCTGAAGAGAGATGCAACTCTTCATTGAAGTACTCAGTTTTGGCAAATTGCACCATTATTGGTTTTAGTGAGAATTCCAAGGCATGTCTCACTGTCCATAAGGTTTCTGTGAATAACTAGAAAATAATAATAATAATAATTATATGAAAGCAAAGAAAAAAAAAAAAAGAAAAAAAAAAACAGAAAAGAACACAAAATTTTAGATCCATTGAACACTTTGGAAGCATGAGATTTTTGATCTCATTGAACTAAATCAGTTCTTGCAGGAAAATCTAAGTTCCCAGAAACTTGACAATCTGCCTTTAGTTCATGCTAGCTCTCTTTGCTGCTGTCCTCAAAACTCATTTTGATTTGGAATCAAATTTTGAATTTCCATTCCTGCTCTTTTTCTTTTCTTATTCAAATAGTTGAATAATTTTATTCTTTATTTATTCTGTATAATAGACCTGAAAATGTATAGTTTTCCAGAGTCCGTGGTTGAATTGCTATGGATCTGATCTACATATATCCATAGGCTTCACTTGAAACAAAACGTTACCTCCTTGATGGAGGCAATTTATTGCAATTCAGCATGATAGTAGTTTAGCTTTTATTCTATTTTTATTAATGTTTAATTCCTTTTTCTTTACTTTTTTTTTTTTTTTCAAAGTTTGCCAAGGATTTTGGATGTATAAATTAAAATTTGCTGTCAGACGCACCTTCCAAGCTAAACACTAACTTCTTTTCTTATCATATTTGGAAATGAGCCATTTTTCCACACCTTAGTTCTCCCCTGCTCCCCAGAAATGAACTTGTTATTACTTAAAAATACATATTGTTTCCATGAAGTGAGATAAGTAATCCCAGACACATTCATGAAACCAGCTCCAAGCTATCAGGGTTATCTTTAGATCGTATGTAGAGAAACTCTTGGTTTGAATCCAAGAGCTGCCAGTTATCAGCAATTATGAAACCTTCAACAGCAGATATCTTTGAGGCTCAGAAAGAACCATTGCGCCTTCTCTCACTTGTGATTTCTCTTCATTCATCCTATTGTGTTCTCCCTTGCCATAATGAATTGCTTTCTGCTCTCTGCTTAACTCTCTCTTCAGTTTAACTGTTCAAAGCATCATTTTCCACTTTTAGTAGTTTAAGGAATTCAGTCCTTTTTGAACCCTATTTTTGTTTTCTCTTTTTTCATGACTACATCAGGCAGAACACTTGTCATCAATTAACATTTCTTTCATTACTGTACTACTTTGCTGAACCTGTACAACCGACAAAATGGAAACTTCTTCCTCATTAGCAATCATTCCAGGCTTCAGTGCCCACTCATTAATTTTGCAAGCAGCATACATAGATCTGTGCTTCTACACGTGCAACTGAAATCCCTACTCAGAGAATATAAAGTTATCATTATAGCCTTAAACTGAACCTTTTAAAATTCTTGTTGAGAAATAAATAGAGCTCTTCAAAAGCTGGACAGATTTAGAGTAGAGGCCTCAGAAATGTTTCTTCAGCCGCTTTACTGTTTTGTGCAAGTTCTTAATCACATCTGACAATGAAAGTATAAACACTTGTGCTAGTGTTTCTGCAACAGACATCAATAGCTGAGTTTGCAAATGTCAATATAGAGAAATAAGTACTTCCAGGGTGTGACACACTTGACCTATTTTTGACATCTATTTTAAGATGTGATGAAATATGCCTCTGCTAAATAACTCCATTGTCTGCAAAGAGAGTCTTCAGTGGCCAGACATAGACTTTTGATGTCTAGATTTGTCAGATGTACCCTATACTTACTTCCAATCTGTATAAATCTGTATAAATAATTTGAATCTTTAAACCCAGAGCATATACAGGCAACCCTAAATCACTATAAAACATATTCAGAAGAGATCAAACCATTAGAATTCACCAAGAAGAGAGAGGTATCACTAACATTGATGAATTAAATTAGTGGTATCAGCCCAGTGTAATAAGATCCAGAGCTCGTTCCCAACATCTCAGAATGGTGAGCAGCAGGCAGCTAAGCATCACACAAGGTTCACTCGCTCCCCTCACAGAAAGATGGGGGAAAGAATCAGAAAAAGGTAAAACTTGTGGGTTGAGATAAAGACTATTTAATAGGACAGAAAATGAAAGGATAATAATATTAATAAAATTAATAATATTAATAATACAATAGTATACAAAACAAATAGCACACAACACCAATAGATGACCAGCCAGCCCTTGAACAGCAGCACTTCCCGCAGCCAACTGACCCCATTTTTACTGTTCATCATGATGTCATATGGTATGGGATATCCCTCTGGCAAGTCTGGTCCAGCTGTCCTGGTTCTGTCCTCTCCCAGCTTCTTGTGCACCCCCATCCTCCTCACTGTCAGGGCAGTATGAGAAGCAGTAAAGTCCTTGGCTCTGTGTAAGCACTGTTCTGCAACAACTAGAACTTTGGTATGTTATCAGCATTACTCTTATAGAATCATAGAACCATAGAATTATAGAATGGTTTGGGTTGGAAGGGACCTTAAAGACCATCTAGTTTCAATCCCTCTGCCATGAGTGAGGATGTCACCCCCTAGACCAGGCTGCCCAGGTTGCTCATCCAACCTGGTCTTGAACACCTTCTCATCCCAAATCTAAAACACAACACTATACCAGACACTAAGGAGAAAAGTAACTTGAAAAGTAACTCTATGCAAGCCACAACCGAAACAAATGGTCAACAAAGTTATTAGGAAGTTGGTAGTTTTAAAACCAGAACATTGTCTGGATTTATTCGGAAAATCACCCTGAAAAATATTTAATAAACCCAGAATCTTCTTATATTACATTAAATAAAAATGAATGAATAAATAAATAAATAAGTAAATAAAATAAAACTTTCCTCCCAGGTATTTTTAGTTGATACATAGAAGATTCCTTTTAGAACCATATCAACTAGACTAATGGTTAAAAAAAAAAAAAAAAAAAGTAGGCAGCTAAACCATTCCAGTCTGCTATTCCCAAAGAATAATAACAATAATAATAATAATAATAACTAATTATGCAGAAGTAAATCTATAGGTTCTGGGATTAATATTTATATGGGCTTAAGGCTTTTACAGAAGTCTTTTTGATAGGTAAGATTCACTCAAAGCGCTTATTTGAATTAAGCTGTCAGACTAGACACTGACCAAGTTTAGTTTGCATGCTGATTGCATGCTGTTCAGTGTCACTTTTCTACACCTGATATTGGTAATATAAAACTGATGAACTGTAACAGATTAACTTTTGTTGTTGTTGTTGTTTGTTTTGTTTTGTTTTTCATTCTTTCTGATCAAACATGCTTTTCTAATTGAAATTTCCACCAAAGATAGATGTATTTTAATACATCCATCTTCAGACATACAAACTATAAAATATTTTGGTAACAAAGAAGTGCTTTTACACCTCCATTTACCATAAATCTAGAAGTGTTGCATCAGACAGAATGAATGTCAAGGCTCATTAATCTGTGCTCATAACACTTACAGAACTAGGAAGTTTTCTTTTTTACCAATAAACATTATAGAAGTACCTGAATTTGTTAGACTTCTAGGTTAGTCATGATCTTTCCATGAAGATTAATCTTCCTATTTAATGTGAAATTAGACAGCCCATTTCTACTAGCAAGATCTTTAACATTTCCACTGGGATGTGCTCTTAGAATTTAAGGCCTTGTCCTGCCACACCAGAGAGAATGATTAAAGCTTGCTCAATGTTTGAAGTGTTGGATTGGTTTAAATGGGTTTTGTATCTGACATTTTTAAAGCGATGACACACAAACAACTGATTTGTTAGAGTCATAAAAATACAAGGATTTATTCACACAAGCTAAATGAGGGTTAAACTGGGTTAAGTGCCTCTGTATTAGGCATTTCCATATTTTTTTTCTGTCTATAAATATTTGAAGCTGGCAATATTTTTATCAGTTTGATTTACTTATTTTATCACTTTAAGTCATGTAGAAAACATCAAAATACTGGTATTGAGTATATTCAGTGACAGTGAACTAGTGCAGCATTAGATACAGAAGGTGGAGTTTGGCCTTAGTGATTTTTATGGTTGGTAAGACTTATCATCCCCAAAGAACACTTTTATAACAATGCTTACACATTTGTCTTAGTATTTCAGCATTCACAAAGTTTATAATCTCCAATATATTTCAGTGGTTTCTTCTGGAAAGGTCAGCATAAGAACCTTGTTGTTTAAAAATACAGCAAGACTTGTGTGGATAAATTTAAAAATTTGCCTACTATATCATTCTTCCTTGATCTACTCACATTATATGGATGAAAAAATCATTTATATTTCACACATTTAAGTGTTTAAACAGAACTAACATATAGATACCCTTTTTGTTATCATTTCCATTTAATGAACTCTGGGATCCAGCGCAACTTTTAGTTGTGGTGCACTTGCTAGTGCTTTAGTTTTAGGGAATATTTTTGTTCAGTGAATGAATTTTAATTGAACATCTTTTCCATTAAATGGGAACTGTCTACCTTCAAAAAGATCAGTGGCAACTAAGAAGTTATTTTAGAACCAAGGCAATTTTATCTCCCTTTCAGAATATAGCCAAGAGCATTCAAATCTTATGTTCTAGTTCAGCTAGTTCTAGTCTCCAACTAAGCAAGTGAGGAGAAGAGTGCTTCACTTCCAAAGAGTTTACTTGGTGCATACCAAGTACTGAAGCCAATCTTGCTTAGTAACATCAACTAATTAATACCAGATAATTTTCCTCTTCTACAGAATTCCTGTTCATCATCCTATTCTGTATGTGAAGGCCTTCTGGCCAGGCACTGCTGTAGGCAAGCCAATGTCTCTAGGAGCATTACTTATGCCAGGAGGGATGTCAGGAAAATACATGAAATTACTTGCACATCCCATAAATGCAGGAATTTATTTATTTCCTTAAACTTTTTACAATATTTATCCTGCAGCACTTTTCAGTTGTTTGTATTTCTATACAGTATTTGATCACCTACTACTGAGATTTTAATTATTTTTGATTATTTGGTGATGGACTTGTTTACTTGCTGTTTGTACTGAATCTGGCAGTTAACTGGAGTTAACTTTCTTCACAGCAGCCCATACGGAGTTGTGCTTTGCATTTTTGGCTAAAATGGTGTTGACACACATATGTTTTGGCTACTGTTAAATATTGCTTTCACAGCTTCAAGGGTTTCTCTTCAGCCTCCTCCCGCCAAAAGCCAGTAGCCTGGGGGTGGTCAAGACACTGAGAGGGGACACAGTTGGGACAGTTGACCTAAACTGAACAAAGGGGTACTCCATACAATGTGACATCATGGTCAGGAATAAAAGCTGAGGGAAAGGAGAGGATGCAGGGACATTCATGGATTCATGGTTATGACATTTATTTACCTGAGCAACCACTAAGCATACTAAAGCATTGCTTTCCAAAAACTGGCTGGACATCTGCCTGCCAATGGTAAGTAGTGAATATTTCCCTCTTTTTGTTTTGCTTCAACACACAGCTTTTGCTTTTCTTATTAAACTGTCTTTATCTCAACCCAAAGGCTTTTCTATCTTACTTTCTCCCCTCTCCTGTTGAGGACAGTGAATGACAGGGTGGCTGGGTGGGGGTCTGGCAGCCAGCCAAGGTCACCCCAGCACACTGTTGATTAGGTGGGGCAAAATAACATCTAATTAAGTGCAGGATTCATCTAACAGAATGACTTTACTGGCTCCAGCCCAGTCACAGACAGGGCTCCCTATGACTGATTTAACTTACTGATAATTGCATTTGACAAGACAGAGTAAAGAACATATTCTCTCTGGAAAGGTTCTCCCCTTTTTCTTTAAGTTCTTCTTTTAATTAATTAATTCATTTATTTTTTAACATTTCTATTTAATTCCAGAAGGTCCTTTGCCAGTATGCATTCCCTTCTAAGATACCACTAGCTATGCATTAATCTCCTCCCTTCCCATCAAAAAAGATCTTTTAATACTACTGCAATGACTTTCTGTGACATATGAAACCTGTTTAAGCCTGAAAGAAAATAACTTCAAAATATGCATAAACAAAGAGTTCATCTGCCTTCTTAGTCACTTATTTTGTGACAAAAACTCATCACAGCTCTCACTTATGATGAGAGCTACTCCTATAAAGTCAAAAATATGTATGATAGAGGAGCAGAAAAATCAAAGTTACTGGTCTTTTACTCATCCCGTACTGTTCATTTGTTTGTTCAATCTCATGTGTACAGTACATGGCATGAGAAAGTGTTTTTATGAATATGTGTATATCTGCACTCAAGAAAATATGCTCACTGACTAAACACATAAAGTTCTGGTCATCATACAGTGAAGAAAGTTGCTGTCCTAATATCAGAGACAAATTATTCAGCTACGTGATGTTCATAATCTAATATCAATATTCTGTATTCAGATAAATATGTGTATTTGTTTAAAAATACTTATGTCTTATTAGCCAGGCTGGCCTGATAACATCTGTGCATGTAATCTCAGCACTCTTCATCAATGTCACTGACTCAGTCTTGAACTTTCGAAGAAAATTCCAGAAAACAGGTAGCACACCATGTATTTCAGAGGAAATGGAATTGAATAGACAATTGAATAGACAATTGAATAGACAACTGAATAGAAATTAGGGACCACTTCCTTGTGTGTTTTGAGCACCTGACAATTTCAGCAAGCACTGTAGCCATTCATGTAGCCAGCTGTAGCTATGGTCAACAAGGCCAACAGCATCCTGGCTTGTATCAGACATAGCATGGCTAGTAGGACTTGGGAAGTGATTGTCCCTCTGTACTTGGCTCTGGTGAGGCCACACCTCAAATACTGTATTGAGTTTGGGGCCTGTCACTATAAGAAGGCCATCGAGGTGCTGGAGCATGTCTGAAGAAGGGCAACGAAGATAGTGTGGGGTCTAGAGAAAACGTCTTATGAGGAGCGGCTGAGGGAACTGGGTTTGTTTAGCCTGGAGAAAGGGAGGCTCAGGGGAGACCTTATCATGCTGTAAAATTACCTTAAAGGAGGCTATAGCGAGATGGGGATCAGGCTCTTCTCTCAAGCAACAAGTCATAAGACGAGGGGAAATGGCCTCAAGTAGTGTCAGGGGAGGGTTAGGCTGGATATTAGAAGAAATTTCTTTACTGAAAGAGTTTTGTGGCTTTGGAATAGGCTGCCCAATGAAATGGTTGAATCACCATCCCTGGAGGTGTTCAAGAAACATGTAGATAAGAAACGTGTAGATTTGGAACTTAGTAGCATAGTATAGTGGTGGATTTCAGTACTAGGTTAAAGGTTAGACTAGATGATCTTAGAGGTCTTTTCCAACCTGAATGATTCAATGTTTTATGATTATGTGTCAATAAATCATTTGCCATTAAATAGATATGTCTTTCAGCAAACAGATATTTCTTTCAGCAACATGATTAATGATTAAAATTACAGAACCTTAGTGGCTTCCTATAGTGTTAGAACAAGGGCAGTAAAGGCAAAACAGATGTATGCCAGAATAAAAGTGGTTTTATTCCTTTTCTCTTTGTAAGAAGGGAGGAGAATTTGGAAGAAAAAAGAAAGAAAGAAGGGAGAAATCAAGAAAAGAGTTGTAAGGCAGAAGATTTAAAATTCTTCATCAGACCAGCTACAAAGTCCCAGAGGAAGCTGTAGCCCTCACAGACTTTTTTTTTTTTTTTCCCTATACTTCAAACCAAAGTGCAACACAATATCACAGGGGACTGGGGGAAAGAAGATAGAGACAAAAGAAGGGGCTCATTGCCAGGCAGATCCCAACATGAGGCAGTGACAGAGTCAAGGAGTAGGATCTGTTGAAGAATTCCTTTTGACAAGGGGAGGAGACAGACTGCAGGAGACAAACAGCAGGAAAAGATAGGGTCTATAGTTCTTGAGAGCCATAGAGCCAAACCATTATTTGTCTCCTATCCCAGGGCCTCCCATTGAGAATGAAAGAAAAAATAGTTTGAGAACCACTTGATGTATCTGGAAAAAAATTTAGTGTTGTTGCAGTCTGAAGAATAATCCCTGCCAACCCGCCCCCACCCCCCACCCCCCACCCCCCACTGTCTACAGGTCTACAGGGAACTTGGTGGGTGGTGAGATTGGGTGGCCCAAAGCATAATAGGTATCTAAGAGCCTAGGGAAGAGATCTATATTTTTGTTTAGTAATGACCTACATGATGTGAACAAGTCACCTCACCTATGAGGCACAACTCTCATCCCAGTCAGGCCTACACCATCAAACAAAGACTCTCTTCTATTCATAATTATCTCTCAGTTGTAGTTCACACATTTCCCAGCCTCATGGTTTTCCCCCAAGCTCAGGACTACCTTATTAACCCGTGTTATGAAGCCAGTCTTTCTTGTCTTCTGCAGTTCTCTTCTCTGCTCTTCCCACTGTGTACTTCTGTGTGTTTCCTCAAGCTGCATGTCATGATGTAAACAAACAGTACTAGTCACTCTCTGTGGTGCCTCAGAGAGTAAATTCCATGACCTTTTTCAGGGTCTTTCAGCTCTTTTTCAAGGCAAAAGCATACTAATTTGAGCCTCTGAACACCTTGAGATCAAACCTATTTCCAGAGAAGCATACTGTTTCTATAACTACTTTGCACAGTGGCAGAATGTATCACATTCACTAATTTGTTTGAGCTTCTTTTTCCCCTTCCATTTTTACCCAGGGTCTAAAAGATAGGCAAACCTTTGAGAACTGCCGCTACTGGGTTAGTATTATCCCAAGTGTACAACATAAATCAGGGCAGGGGATGAATGGTTGATTGTCTCTGTTCTAAATATTATCCTTTCAGCAGTACAGAAGAGGACTCCATGCCCTGCGGACTGTTCAGCCATGATTGTTGCAAAAAGACTCTTTGAGGAAACCAGAATGCTTTCATTAACTAGGCAATCTCTGAAGCTTAATCTTTATCAAATTTCCAATGTTACATAATATCCCTTTCTGCTGCTAAAAAAGAAATGTGAATGAACTTTTTGTACATTTCCTAGTGGTCAGGCCAATATCCCAGGAAATACAAAGGTTGAGTGTATGTACTATCTGAATCATGTTCAGGAAACCATCAGCATTCAAGGCCATAGTTTTCCCAAGTTAGGCAGGATGCATTTACTGCCATTAGTGAGAGTAAAACGGGATGAGAGACGGTTATGAAGTGGTATAAAGGACAATGAATTAGATTGTGTATTCTGCAGCTCCTCATGGAAGTAAGGGCAGAACAAAGGCGGCTAAGTTACTTTGATGCTTTTTATACCCCAGACTCTGACAGAGGTCTGATTAGTCAGTAGTGAGTTAGAACCAAGAGGAAAGAGTTGTGAGTGAGGGTAAAGTTAATCCAGGGGATTAATGTCTTAAACTATTCTCAGTTTCAGTCAAAAGGAAATAACACATTTATGTTAATACACTGTATGTGTTTGTGTGTGTGTGTGTATGTGTAGAGGGAGGAGGTTGCAGTGGATTTAGTCTAAAATATTTTTTTCAGATATTTATTTCTGAGTTGCATGGGTGAGAACACATAGGGGATTCAATGGAAAGTTAATAATATCCATGAATCACAATAGATGAAATTCATGGTAAGGAGTAAAGAAGGTAAGTTTAAAGTATTCGTTCTATTATTCATAAAGTTTTCTTTTTCTACTCACATTTTCTGTTTTCTTACTATGATTTCCTCTCCAACTTTAAGACAATGTCAGTGACTATTGGCTTGCACGAAGAACTGCTGTAGGGAGTCAGAATATCATCTCTGAAGGCAGGGGAATTCCATTAGAGAAAACGCATGAGTGAGAGAAATAGAGCTTGAAAAAGGAGTCTAAAATTCAATCTGAAAACGAAAGTTCAATTCAACTGTACAGTTTGGTAAAGTTAATCTTGGATAATATATAAATTATAAAACCAGTAGATCACTGTTACAATATCAGCAATCTATAGCACTGATTTTTACCAGTGAATTGGTCAGCCGGTTTTAGCACAGCAGACCTCCCAAGAGTGGCATATTAGAAAAAAATAGGCTTGACGCTATAAATCTGTATCTATATTGCAAGTCCAGCCATGTCCTAAACCTGCTGGCTACACCAGCCAAGGCAATTCCAAGCACTTATCAGAGATTAAAACATAAGAACCAAATACAAATAAGCATAGGCTTTTGTGCTTTTCCTTTCAGCCCTTGAAGAAGCACAAGAATATGGCAAATATAACAATAACACAAAGTCAGACAGACAAAAATACCACATCTCAAAGAAATGAGGAGAGGTGCAAATGTAATTTGTTTTTTTTTTGTTTTGTTTTGTTTTGTTTTGCTTTGTTTTTTCTAATCTAAAGTTTATCAAAATCTAAAGTTTATCAAAAAAAAAAGAAGAGAGAGAGAGAGAGAAGACTTTGTCAATACAGGCAGTCTTAACTATATGGTAAATAATTTATATCCATAGTCTTCGGTCTGTAAATGCTTGAATTTCTCTCCATTTCCTATAAAGACACAAGACTAGGAAAAAGAGTGTTTCATATGGCCACGCAGATGGAAGTATTATATTTCATAATCTCAAATGTTTGTATGTAGATTATTAGCTTCTAAAAGTCCATTAATAACTTAAAGGAAAAACTCTAGTGATTTATCTGCTCACTGAGTTGCTTCTACTTAGTTCTACATGTGACATTTAATTCTATCTGCATGAAGCTTTCTGAATTGGACTAGAAATGCACTGAATAATTCACCTTCAGAAAGTGCTGTGGTAGAAAGTAGCAAATAGAGCTAGTGAGGGAAAAAAAGTAAGAAAAAAAACAAAGATCAAAAGAATAAACAATACTTTTGCCTGAGCATCACCATGCTTATTCTGTTACTGGTAAATGAGCATAACTTTGAAGGTTTACAAGCCTCTGGGTTTTTACCAAAGTAAATCATAGCAGCTTCTCTATCCTCTCAAAAAGATGATTGATTTCCCTTCTCTTGATAAGGGATTAAGTAACTTCCTAGATTTATTCTAGAGCTCATTTAATAACAGGAAAGAATGCATTCTTCCCTGGTCTTGTGATTTTTGGAAATATGTTGTGTTAGCTGATGATCATGGGGGTTGTTGATAGCTACAGCTTCCCCCTGTATATTAGTCCTTGAACACCAATGTAAACTGAGAAAATGATGCATCTTTTTTGTTTGGCTGGTTTTGTTTTCCAAGCTGCTGCTAATATTGGGTATAAGAAAGATTTGAGATTTAATTATTGGAGGTTAAAAAAAAAAAAAAAAAAAAAAAAAAACCTAGCTAAGTTGTTAAGTCTAAAGTAGAAGTGCAACTTCCAGTAAACACTGTAAAAATGTTTGTGCTGTACCACAGTAAAAAAGAGTACATATGTGTTGTATGTTTGCATACGTTGTATATGTGCATATGTTGTATATGTGCATATCTTTCAAGATCTGTCCAAGAATGCTTGAAGGAACTTTGGATTTGAAAGGGGCACAAAACTTCCTCTTACCAACCTGAAGTATTCTGTAAAGAAGAATGGTAAGGTTACTAAAAAAATTAATTTCTAGCCATGTGTTGCAACAATGGCAAAGCAAGTTGAGGTCAAGCAAAAGTGTCCTACTGACAGGGGCCTATCTTATTTGTGTGTTGCTCCTGCAAAGTCTTTTGGCAAAAACAGAGTAATCACAGGTCAAACAGAGAGTTTCTGGCTTGCAGGCAGAGGTCTTGATTTTATAGGCTGCTCCACAATCTAACTATTGAAAAAGATAAAAACAAACACTGAGTGGGACAGCTGAACCCCTCCAGGCATCAGTTTTACAGGTTGCCTATGAAACAAGCAAGTTTACAGATCTTGTGGGAGACACATCATTTAAGCCTTAAGAATAGATCTGTAATGGTTCTCTAAACTAGAGTGTTTCATTCTACATCTTCCTGATGCCTGTCATAATACACATAGAATTTGCTTCCAGCCCTGCATATTTTAGGCTCTTTCAAGTCAGAAGGATTGACATATGACAAGTCTAATAACTGGAGGATTATAACAAAGAGATATTTAATGATTGATCTTCTGCAAAATATTCCCTTAAGATTGACCTGAACCAAAGCATATTGTAATCATTTGTTCCCCCTCAATATTCCTTCTCCTCATTCATCCTTCAAACACTTCTGCTATGAATTTTTAGGAAATTCCCAGGTGGCAATGGTCACTAGGGATTACGTAAGTTGGTTTATGTATATCTCAACTTATAAATATTGGACTTCTCAAAACAGTTTATTTGGCTGTGCATATAATTATATATTGACCATGTGTGTGATTATATCATCTAACTTCAGCTACTTGAAAGTTTAATTTAGTTAGAAATCTAGGCTCTCTTTAGGCCAAGCAGAACAAAAAAGACATTCTAGAGACAGACTCATCTTGTTCCAGGAGGTGAATACGAGTTGAGTGGGGAAAAGTGTCTTTTGGAAGTAGCTTCTCCTCTGTTGTCTACAAAGTTAGACTAAAGACTACAGCACCTAAGGACCCAGAATGGAAGAGAAGGTTGGGTGACGTGAATCACATTTACCTTGTACATGTCAAGTTGGACTCAGTGATCTTGGAGGTCTCTTCCTACCTAGATGATTCTGTGATTCTGTGATTCTGTGAAGTAAATACTTCAGGTGCTAACAACTTTATCCTCATTATGTATTGATAAGGAAGAAAAGTACAACTCATTAAACTGAAGTAGAAGGAAACTGAGGCAAAGAGAATAGGCAGTTTCCAAGAAACTTGTAGAAAAGCTTGGAACTTAGAAATAGATGTTCCATTTCTTAAGACCTTGGGTTATACATTGTTTTGACCTATCATTCCTATCATTCACGCTTATTGTATCTTATAATTATGTTATATATTATATATTTTCTATCTGCATGTAAAAATATAAAATTTGAGATAAATTCAAAAGAGAAGTTGATTAGATATATCAACATTTTACATTGATATTAAATCTCACACTGTACAATACTGGGTCATGTCAAGGGCCCTATAAAAAATAAAAGTATAACAAAGGTCAATTCCATGTTCCAAATAATAAAAAATAAGTACCAGTTTAACTGTATTTATCTTCCCAGAATGTACCAGTCTAAATGTACTCATTCCCAGAATCAGTAACTGAAACACCATTCTGGCTGGGCTTGCTCTGCCTTACACATGAACTCAAGTGATACATTTCTTATTTCTATTATGTCTACCTGGAAAATATTTATTCTACTTTAACTAAGTCATTAAAAGGCAAGAATGGCTGCAAAAAGAGGCTGAGAAAATTATAGGACAAGATCAGATGTATGGAGGAAGAATGGCAGTGAGAATTGTTCCATCGCAGAAGATATTTAATGAAACATTTGAATCCTTTACAAGTAAAAACTTCAGTTGAAGATCTAGTCCAGAATTAACTGGCATAACTCCACTGAAATCAAGGTAGCTCAGCCAATTTGCAACAGCTGAGCACTTGACCCAGTATCCTTTTGTGGAGTAATATTATTCATGTCTTCCAGAAAACATTACTATTATTGTGTGAGATTTTGCAGGTGGATTGTTCTTTTAGTGTATATTGCTAGTTACGTGATATGATGTCCATCAGACTGAATCTGAAGTATCCTTACCATATTTACTTATCTTGCTGGTGGTACATCTGGAATTTTAATTTACCTAAAGTAGTAAAGCTGAGCAGTCGTTTTTGGTGTTTACTGTTGTTTCATTATTATTGTTATTAATATTAATATTTCTAATGCTTTTGGTTGCTCAGTCTCTTTTTTCTTTGTGTACTATAATTTACTTTAGTTTTGAAATTGTCTCAATTTATTTCCATCTGTCTATCCATGCAGGCAGTATTCCAACTGCCCTTTATTATCTTCTTTTACCCTTTCTCAACAATCTGGCTACTTCTCTACTATTATTCATCTTACACCTATCATTGGCTGTTGCCAGAAGGAGAATCTCCATCAATTTGCCAGCTGAATACCTGTCCATAAGTACGTGCGTAGCTGTTCTGTGAAATATTTTAACCAAAGATAAGTCAGCACTATAATCATGAGAGATCTTTGTTTACGCTTTGGAATACAAGTTATTTCTAGTTTAAACTCCAAGGGAAAAGATCATATCTGCACCGAGTGAAGTTTTAACGACTGATAAACCTTGGCAGTAGCATTTTTACTCTGCGTCATGTGTTAAAAAAAAACAGCTATCGACATTTTATTTTGAAGAGTTAAGACACCTAAAGTTTTACTGGCAATGACTAAATTGCTGATTATTCCATTTGGAAGAAGTGTACAAGACCTGTATTTTGGACAAGAAAAAGGATCAGAGGAGGCATATGCACACGCAAACACACAATGCAGCATCAAGCTCTCTGTGATTACCTCCATTTCTCTGCAGGGAGTAGTCTTAAAGCACATCCCAAGACCATTGGGTAAATACAGTTAATTAAAGCCTTTTTTTTTTGGAGCCAAGGCTTCAAACTATGCTAATTTGTAGTAATATTTATCATACTGAGTTTCCTTCAGGGATGCCAGATGGATATGCTTTAGCACACATGGAACTGCTCAGACAAAATATCTTCTCCAAAAGGTAAGAATTTGAGTGTATTCACAGACTGATGAGACAATAGAAGGCTTGGTCTGTCTTGGAGATGACTGAACTAGTCTGGAAATATGCTTCTGAAACAGGACAATAAAGAATAAAGAACTCATATGATAAAAGACTGATTAATGAACATCTGGGCTTGGACTGTACAGTTTGTGCTTTCACTCAAGTATCTCAAAGTACCACATAAAACCTGAATTTTTACAATGTATTTCAGAATTCTGTGTCTGCAATATGTCACAGATGCTAAACTGCTCTGGGATTTGTTTGTCAGAAAAGCCTTGGAGCTGGTTTGCAATGATGGAATGGGAGTACAATTGCAATTGGAAAACATAGTCTGTTCACATAGGCTGTTCATGAAAGTGAAATTGGTTGGTGCGAAAAGACTTCAAGGCAGATGTGGAATATGAAGGCCATCACAAAGTCACTTGAAAGGTGATGGAAAAAAACAGACATTCCTGAGGAACAACTGTCTCATGCTATATACATATCAATAACTAGTTATCTGAATCATTATCTTACAGTGGTGATTTCTCTCCATTGACCGTGAAGAGAGACTCAGATGATGAGACCTGATATTATAGAATCATAGAGTGGTTTGTGTTGGAAGGGACCTTAAAGACCATCTAGTTTCAACCTCCCTGCCATAGGCAGGGACACCTTCCACTCAACCAGGTTGCCCAAAGCCCCATCCAAACTGGCCTTGAACATTTCCAGGGACAGAATATCAACTGTTTCTCTGGGCAGCCTGCCTGAGTGCCTCATCACCCTCATCATGAAGAATTTCTTTCTTATATCTAATCTAAACCTTTTTTAGATTACAACTGTTATGCCTTGTCCTATCACTACACTCCCCGATAAAGAGTTCCTCTTCAGTGTTCTTGTATGCCCCGTTTAAATACTGGAAGGTCTCTATAAGGTTTTCTCAGAGCCTTCTCTTGTCCAGGCTAAATAACTCCAACTCTCTCAGCCTGTCTTTATCAGAAAGGTGCTCCAGCCCTCTGATCATCTTTTCAGCCCTCCTCTGGATATGCTATAAAAGGTCTATGTTTTCCTTATGCATCGGGCACCAGAGCTGAACGCAGTAGTCCAGGTGGGGTCTGTTAGACCTTTACATGATATATGTCTAACAACATGCTACATAAGACCCACACCACATCACCCCATTGTAACAAGACCAATACCAACTACAAAATTACTTATACATTTATGGTTGCAGCACTTTCTAATGGGTTGCCTCCAGAGACAAAAAGGCTTTCTGCTATCACTACTGATGGAGGTTTTCTTTAGCTCAAATAATGGAATGAACTTGTTAGGAAGGTCCATTGTGACAAACTTATTTCAAAGTATATGACTTTTTTTTTTTTTCCCTACACAGTAAGAACATTTCATTCCTAGGTGCTAGTCCTGAAAATGTTTTACAGACAATGAAATCTGAAAATGGGGACTTTTTACCTACCTTTCATCTGTGGCAAGTCATTCCACATTTGTATATGTTTTCTCATTTGAAAAGCAGAAAACATTTTTTTTTTTTTTTTCTGTGGGTGATTTTGGGGATGTTGATATTCATTTTAAAGGAACACTTCCAGAAAATACATAAAATGTGATTGTGCTATATTCTTGTTCTATGACTTTATCTTAAAGATACCATTTGTCCTGGAAATCCTTTAATATAAATAGAAGTGCTAGTCAATACCAAAGGAACTCTGTGCAAACTTATGTTGATAGTGAAATACCATCTCCTTCCTTAGGATCTAGAACAAAAGAATAAAACATCTTTGTTCTTTTCAATTATATTGGGAGCAAAATGTAATACTCTACTAATCATTTAAGCAGAAGCTTTAGAAAGGTAAATGAAGGACATTATAGAGGAGAATCTGAAGCGGATCAGATCTAGGTAGATAGTGCTCACCTCTTGAATTCATGGTATGTTTGGCTTAAACCTGTCCTCCAGAAGCTGGAAAAGATTTTCAGATTTTCACCCTCTGTTGAAACCTATCATACATTCACCCATATGAATCAGGAATTTGCACAGGAATCATTTAATCCATTCCTAAAATGTAGTTAACACTAAACAGCAATTAGGAAGGGAGAAGTTAATTACAACGTTTGAGTTACCTGGATAATTTTTAGCTGGACCTAAATAATCGTGCAGGATTCTGATTCATACACCTTTTTTATCCACCATTAAATCTGAAGCTACTGGCCTTTGTGTCTTATTCTTGCAAAAGCATACTAGTGTATTTAATGACCACCATGCTCTAAGCATAACACCACCTCTGGAAGAACAAATTCCTGAGCAGCCAATTCTGCTTTTCATTTCGTTTAGAGTAAAAAAAAATGCATCTTTTTCTTCTTTTTCCCCCCTTTTTTTTATAAGGAAGAGAGAAAATCACTTTGAGACAGTTCTTCTGAGGTCTCATGTCACATTATATGCCCAATACATATGCAATGACCTTCTGGGAAAGAATAACATGTTCTTAAGTATTGTACAAGACTGGGCATATGTTCAACAGCCAGCTGAGAATCACAAAGAGTAGAAAATGCCTGCACTTGCTGCTGTATGTTGTGCAGACAATGACACAACATAGTTAGCAGAAGTTCTTGTGTAAGGAATGAAGCTGAAGTAATTTGCTTGAAAATCACCTGGGCTTTCTTTCAGTTTTAGATCCTGGGATATGAAAAAGAACCTGCTGTAAGCACACCAACTTTGCTTTCTATAGAGCCAGGAGTGGCCAGAGTGAGCAGTCTGTGTATATATCAAGCTATAACATGGGCTCTGGAGTCACCTTGTTTCTGAATACCCACAAAGACAAAGGAGAAACAGTGAAAAGAAAGTCATGGAACAGGCAGTGAGCAGCAGAACTAAGTATGAAGAATGGTCAAGCACAAGGAGAAATAGTGCCTGATAACAAAGACAGTCTTTGTCACTTAAGGATCTTCAAAACAGAACAGCTCTGGAGTCTGTTTTTAGTTATCATCATCTAGAATCTCATTAAAAAAAAAAAAAAAAAAAAAAAAAAAAAAACTTTCATAATCCATAAGTCAGGAAAATATTCCTTGTAAGAGCCGTTTCTTCTGTGACAGTCTCCCATATCATAGCCCAAAACAATATTCAAAACAATGAGATCTGAAAGAGTAATATTACACAGGGATAAAAATGAAGGTGGAAACAACATTCAGACTGAGAGATTTTTTGTTCTTTAATCATTTTAAAGAAAGGAAAACAGGAGATATGAGTGTACTTCTCATTAGACAAACTCAGAAAACATTAGAATAATTTTATTTAGCCAGACAAAAGTATTGGAAAAAGATGGATCACATTTTGTTTACCACAAACCACTATCTACTGCAAAGAGTGCAATAATATATCATTTTACTAAAATGCAATTGTAACACATAGAAACAGAAAACTGAGCAAAGCCAGAAAATGAAACTTTTTTTTTTTTTAATGAGCTGTTTTGAGAGACTAGCTTAGTTTCCATCTCCTTTTTTTTTTTTTTTTTTTTTTTCCATTTTATGCTTGTTGCAATGTGTATTTTTCTATTTAAAAACAAAAATGCTTTTGACCACTTAAGCAGCACTGATTATACTGACCTGATTATGCTAAGGATTCTTCTCAGCAGGCTGGCCTGAAAACAAAATTTCTTTTTTTTTAAATTTATTTTTTTTTTCTCCTAGATTTTAGATTGCAAAAATTGTTTCTATTCTGATGCAGAATGAAATAAGGCAAGCCTGGCAAAGTTTTTTTGGAAGTGGGGGAAGGGAGGGGGGGATAGTGGGAGGCAGAGGAAAAAGAGAGGCCCAGAGAAGAGCTGCCAGCAACTTGGAGGATATGGCTCTCATCTGGCATGAGAAGAACTGAGCCTCATGTTCCTGTACTGAATCGGGCAGATTGCCCTGAGTGCTGGCCTATTTGGGTTTGGCATTCCTACCTTAGAATTAAATCCTGAACCCAAGGAGTTTGTTCAACTAAAGTTTTGTCACTTGGGAATAAGAGACAGACCAAAATTAGTTGCTGCCAGAATTTCTGTTTTGGGGATAATTTTTATTTCAATCTGTGTTTAAAATGAAAGTGTTAGCCTTTAAACACTAAGGATAACCTGTACATCATGTGGTGGATGCATAGATATCAGGAAAGAAAGAAGTATTCTGAGATTAGGAATCTAACCTAAGACATCTTCAATTGAGAGGTTTACTTAATATCAGCTGTATAAGTTCTCTTTATGGCTGCTCAGAGAAACAGGCATCTCTTGTGATAAACGTGTATTTTGCACAGTCTGAAGTGCTTATTTCTCCCCACTGAATCTAAATGAAAGTCAGGTGAAAGCATCCACCTATCAAGCACTGAAACCCGTGAAGTGCATCTCATGCTTAATTACCCTTCGCTCCCTGAATAATCAGTGATGACTCCTCTGGAAATAGGTTTAAAACAAAAATCTGATTTCAATACTCAGAATGGTCATTTGGAGGAGGATAGTACTCTCTATGGGAAATAAAGATAATCCAATATTTTTGCTAAGTTAAATTTAGACTTCCAATAGTTCAAACTTAGATATCTAAAAAAAGAATATAAAACTCTGTCCATAGTCAAAACAGTACGTTTAAACAGACATTGCTAATACCACTTTTACCATGTCACTAAAATGTTGTAACTATATATATATATATATTTTTTTTTTTTTGGCTAAATGATAGAGAATGATGCTGAAGGTGAATTCTCCTGTCAGTCTGCAACTTGTACCATTCATGAAACCAAACTTGTACCCCACGAAACCAATTTAGCAGTCCAGTACCTTCAAGAGAAATACAAGTACTACATTAATTTTACAAGTGATTATTCAGATGGAGAAACAGACCCAATGGTTTATTTCAGTGCATAGTCAGGGGCAAATACCGGTCTGAAGCCCATAACTTCCTGACACCCAATACTTTGTTTTCACCATACAACTGTCCTTTCACTCTGTATTACTTTACAACACACATAGCCAGGCTCCCAGCTGGAGTTAAAGCTGCAATGAAATGTGTGTTTGTTACAGGCAGAATGTAAGGCAATGCCTGTCACTAAAGCTACACAAAGATTTCTGTGAGACCTCTTTCAGTACCCTGTAACTCTCTGTTTTACTTTTTCCATCTGGAATAGCTCATTTCTTCTCAAGCCAGGTAGTAGTCCCTAAATTATTTTTCCCTAGCAAATCCAACATTGAAAAATAAGGGATAGATGAAAAAAATGTGCATTTTTTATGATTAGGAAAGCTTACCATTGTATTTCAAACAGCTCTGGACTACAGTAGTTGGACGGTAGATACTAGGAATGTGATAGGAAGGTTAGAGAAATGTCTTATGAAAACAAGTGCAAACTGAATTATGTCAAAGCTTTAAGGACATTTATTGTACATTTTGTATGAGTGTAGTAGATTTGGTAGAGTAGTTTTTAGATTATAGCAACCAGTCATACTGAGGAATTTTAGACATTTCAGAACAGTTTCTTCATAATCCATCCATAGGAAAGTAAATATGTTCTTGTAGAAAATGTATGTGTACCTGAAAGGAGAAACAACCTCCCCTTCCTCCCCTTAAAATAAATAAATAAATAAATAAATAAATAAGTAATAATAATAATAATAATAATAATAAATGCAGGGGGCACTGAGCAAAGAGAACACTGTGAGGATGGAGTAACATCAGGGACAAATGTTTGAGCTCTGCTATTCTATTCCAGTGCTAGGAGTCAGCAAATATCAGAAATGGTAATGCCTCATTTTCTCAAATATCTGTCTCCCTGAATGTAGGATCAGCTGTTGGAAGCACTGGGTCCCTTGCCCGTGAAAGACTTTATCTGGCCCAGCAAGAAGTCAGTTCAACCTATTTTGTCACTATCTCAGGGCTGAACCATAGAGTCATTTCTAGCATTTCAGTGTTGTCCTTTCTCTAGACTACTGTCCAGTATTTGCTGAGAAAATACAGATATGAAGTGAAATTGGTCAAATGGGCAAAATCAAATACAATTAGTGTGAATCTTACTCAGTGACACACTTGGCTGGGAAATGACAGTTGGGGAAAAAAAAAAAAAGTGATCTCAGCCTTGCAGCTGGGGTTTTGCTCGATGAACCTGTACAGCTTGTTCCACGTCTTTGATTGCAACTTGTTTTCTGAGCATGGAAAGTTGAACCTAGTAGACAATTGGTCCTTCATAATATTTGCTGGTCTTTTACATTCATTCCAGAGAGAGCATGATGGATAATAATTTAAGCCACCATGCATTCAAGAGACTAATTGTTGTAATAATTAGGGCACTGGAGAAGAATCTGAGTAAGCTGGACACTTTCTGAGCCCTTGGCACTTGCTCTGCATCTTGTACGGAGAAAGTGGCTTAATCTCTTCTTTTGTCTCTGTCACATACGGATAATACTTTCCTGCTTCAAACTGGGAGTTGCGGAGGAGTTTGTTCTTGTTGAAGATGTGCTCAAACACCACTACAGCAGGAATCAGAGGGGTAACAACAAAGATTTCTCTGTGCAGACTTCAGCTGTCATGAAGTAAATGAGGCATAATGTTATACTGGAGGGTAACATGAAAAAAAATATTTCACAGTTGCCTCACTCATGAAGTACTGCTTGTTTTGTGCTCTGATGGATGCAGTTGTACTGCAGAAAATAGAGGCTCACACAGTAAAATAGGTATGCAACACAGTTGTGCAAGGGGGCATGTAATGATATGACTTTTTATGTAACTGCTTCGTGTTTATTTTCTTTTCCTCAGCAACATTTACTTCTTGTTTTTGTCCAAGTTATGGAAGACACTTAACTGGAGAGGTTTTTCAACCACCACCAAATTCTGAAAAAGTGTGAAAACTTATCTTGTAATAAGCAAGGAAATGTAGGGGATGAGCTCTAGGTAGAGAAGAAAAGGTGTCAAATTTCACATTTATCCTCAGTGTGATTAAGACAAGGGACACCCCATATCATGTGCTGTTGTAATGCCCAGGACTGTGACATTATTCTGTATGAAACATATTCAGATTCCCATTTTTCCTACTGCTGGCTCTTCAAATTCATTTTCAATACTCTAAATAAATGTCTTGAATAAAGAAAGCCTTAACTATGACTTAATTGTAACTAATTATTCACAGTTAGGGGCATATACTGAGGTGGAATCACACGGACCTATGTACCGCAGAACAGTTAGCTGTTGGGATAGCCCTGTCACTCCAGAAATAAGGACGGTTTCTGCCCCTTTAGAGATGGATGGCATTAGGGTATACTGTGCACTGGTGTCCACTAGAGTCACTACAGCCTGGGGAGTTTGACTGGGGTGGTACACCTGTCAAAGTGTAACACATCTCCTCATGGAGACCAGAAACTTCCCATGTAGCAGAAGAGCAAAAGCTTGATTGATTTTGATTTTCAGTAAAAATACAGATTGTGAAATTGGGGCCTTCTAGCTTTTTGGGTTTGGCACATCTGTCCGATGTGCCAGGCCACACAGTCCAGTAAATCCGTTTGTCCCTTTCTTCCACCAGGCTAGAAACAAGGCCCCTCTAGTCCTGGTCATTATGTATGAATTCATTATTGGAATTAACCAGACAAATTTTTCCATGGCTCCCAGGCTTTCAGGTGGGTGAGTGTACAGGCTGTCAGGTTTGGTGGTAGTTATTCTATTCTGGAGGAGTATAACTAGATCATTATGAGAGGCAAACCCACCTTTTGGGTAGTCTGGAAATAGAACAGTAGGGCCTGAACAATACAAATACAGAGTTACCATGAGAGAGGAAGGAACTGAAAACCACAACTTGGCTGTATTTTCCTGAAGATTTGAGTGAAGTTGGTTTGTTCATTGAAATAATTTCATTTTAAAGCATACAAAGGTATACAAAAATCTGAGCAGTTCAGAAGAAAATCAGAATTATAACAGTGTACATATTAGGAAGTATCAAAATGCAATCGATCAGGGTTCTATTGACATGTTAAAGCAAGGACTTGAACAAACTGTGCTAGTTCATCCTTTTACCCCCTCTGCACATGCCTAGAACTAAGCTCAGTTTTGTAATTGTACCAGATTAATTATTTTGCTCTGAGTCCATCTAACAGTTTTACAATACTACCTGCCTTCCAAAAGATGTCCATTTCCAGATAAACCTCTGTGGTTCTTTGAAAATAGTACATAGCTCCAAATGCAGATGTTTTATTAAATTCTTTACTTCATACCATTTGTAACCAAATTTTACCCCATCTTATTCCATTGAGAAATGACATCAAATACAGTATTCTTCCTCTGTGTATTAACTGGTATTAATGAGAGTTTTACACACACAGGTAAATGCTGAACCTGACCTTGCAAAAATAAGAACACGAGTACAAAACAAGTAGCCATGATACAGCTTACATATTTTCATCCAGATTCACTGACAATGTGGAAAAGAGTACCAGCTAGCTACTGGCTAAGGATTACAGGTCCTATTACAAGGTCTATTTCTAAATAATTGCTGGAACAATCAATGAGGTCAAAATACTCTACAGAACATATTTACTTCTTATGTCTGCAAATGACTGGTTTCCGTGTGTTCCTTTTGCCAGTCAATGTTGATTTTTTTTTCTTAATTCCATGACTTCATGAAACACAATACTTTTGGTTTGTTACATCTATTTTTATTCTTTAACCATGACTTTCTCTCATTCTTTCTCTAGCATGACTTTCAAGTCTGATCAGGTTGTAAAGTTATTACCTTTTTGTTTGCAGACATTTTGACCAAAACCAGACTTCTTAAAAAAAAAAAAAAAAAAAGTCAGGCTCAGGCTTAATTTACATTTTGATTACAATTTTCTCACAAATATACGAAAACTACAGCATTATCTTATTCCTTCTTCTATACTTTTCTACTTCAAAGCTGGAAAAATTGAGAAGACAGAGGGTGCAAAAACATCTACACATAAAAAAAATAACATTTAAGAAGTGAAAACCATCTAGTTATCCAAAATAGTTACAGATACATGCTTCAAAATTCTTAGTGAATGCAACATTTTTGAATTAGCTCTGCTTTTCCCGTAATGCAGGAAAAAAAAGGCTTAATGCCAGTTTGTACTTGTATTTGAATTCAATTCAAGATATCCAAAACCAGAATCCAGAAATCTAAACCAACTCTGATTATTGATAGTCTCAGCATGTGTAGTGGAAGACATCAGAATGATAATAGTTCTGTATGTATTATGGTATCTCATCAAGTAGTATGGTACCTCATCAAATATTGTGTGTACTTGTGCATCATGCTACTTATCTCTGGCATCTCCGAAAAACATCTTGAATGCTTTAGGACGTGAAGTGTGATGTGTATATTTGCTCTTCAAAGAACATGCTTTCCTTATTAACATGAAGAGTAGTTGCATAGAGAAGGAGTCTAGTGATCTAGGCCAGGTGGAGCTCCACAGTTTAACAAATTAACACTTACTTTACTCTGCTATTCACATTATCTAGATAGCCCTTCTCACAGATTAGCTGCACAAATGAGGAGAAAACAGACAAAAAAAGAAAAAAGAAAAAAGAAAAAAGAAAAAAGAAAAAAAAGTATTAAAAATAATAGCTTTAAAACTTTAAAATCTTATCACTTTGTCAATTAACAAATTAAATGATCTTTGGAGATATGTAACATATATAGAGATACTTGGGTAAAGACTGAATTCAATAACTTACTTATCCATGTGCACTGAAAGACCATAGATAATTTGGGGCGTGCAATCCTGGCATGGGGTCTATCACTCCAAATGCCTGAACAGTTCATTCAGTGCAGTGACATTCATGCATGTGACAAAATTCAAGCCTGTCTTTCGGATCATATTTCTGTATATTTCAATATTAGCCATCACAGTAGCTATTGGATACCCAAAATACAAGAACATCACTGGAAACTTAAGACTTTCATGCAGGAGGACAGCACTGTGAAAGTCTTTATCCTCATGGATCAGTACAAATGCTCTGAAAATCCTCATGATTCTGTCATGGCAGATGTGCTGTTTTGGAGATCAATATGTTGCATCTTGCAGTTTGACTAAAGACAGGTATAATCAACATGAGTCCTCTTGGAAGGTAGATACTAATGCTATAGGCATCAGCTATAAAGTTATAAAGCTTTCCTGTTTTGGCCTACAAGCTGCAAAGGTGATGACTCCCAGTCAAGCAGGAAGAACAGATTCCTGTGTTCCTCTTTTCCTATTTCCTACCCTTATATATGGGAAAATGTAAATTTTTGGTCTGTGAGCTGATGACTTCCCAGAAGCTTATACTGATTAAAAAAAAAAAAAAAAAGAGGGTCTATAAACATTTATGTCTATGTCAAAGCCACAGAAAGATGAGTATGCAAACAAATAAACAAACAAACAACAACAACAAAAAAAACCAAGCACAATGGCTGGCAAGTGAGGCAGACTGAATTCCATACAGTACACACCACCACTACTACAGTTTTGCAGTAGGAAAAGGTGATGTAATGGAAGACTTTGGGAGAAACCCAGAGGAGGAAAAAAATCTTGCTTTTTGCATACACTAAACCCTCTAGTTTGTGTCCTTTCTACCTTCCCTGGATTAGGAGAGAAGCCTCCTTGTGCAAATCACAGAGCTCTACAAGGTACAAAAAATACCAGACTTATCAGAGCAGAGGGTAAGTTTTGTTCCCAACACCACTTTGCCTGTTTTGCTGCAGGACTGAAGCTTTCTATGTTTCATTAGGTACAAATAAACCTATTTTAGAAGAGTTTAGTCACAGGAAAGGAGACAGAAGAATAGTTATTACTGGCTTACCACAGATCCTCCTCACTCTTTTTTCTCTCATCAAAGCAATGTTCAGTTTTCTCACCTCTTTCACTAAGAGACTGGAATGGATGCAACATGCTCAAGTGGCTGCAAGTTTCATTAATTCAAAGTCTTTAACGCTATAGTCTATTTCTGTAAAAACCTACAAAGGACTATAGCTGACTTTAAATGTTCAGAGAAAGGCCAGGGAGACAGTGCCATTGCCCTGAGGAAGACACTTTCAATGGACATTTAAAGTCTACTAATCACATATATTGTTCAGAAATAAGAAAAGCCTCATGTTTTTGTGTAAATGGGCTGCTGGTGGTTCCTGTGTTTTTGTTTGTTTGTTTCACTCCTGAAGATACAGAACAATTGTCAGAATTGCTCTATATAAGCTAGGTTGTCTGAAGAGTATATTCGAAGTATATTCAAAGCTGATTTATGTGATATGATTCATGTGTCAGGGGATTTTTGTAAATTTAATTTTAAAAATTAATATTATTCCTAGCATTTACAGGCTGTATACAGGTAGAAAAAAAAATCCTCTTTGGGACAAAATAAATTATAATAATACTAAAACTAAATGTGCCGTGCTGGTAAAGTCACCCACACAATGTCACTCACATATACCATTTCAATGTTATATGTAGTTATACATACACAAAACATATTTTTAATATTCCAAACAGTTTGAAATAGAAGCACATTTCAAACTATGCTAGATACTGACTGTTTCTCAAACTTTTCTAAGCAATATAGCAACACTAATCAGCATGGCTCAAAAGTTTATTTTTTTAAAGCTGCTATGGATCTTAAGTTGTAATTAAAAATTAATTCCCTTACCCTTCATCTTCATTAGTTATGGAAGTTTGAGACTCTAACACAGCCTGTATACAAGCTTGTATTACAGAGAGATTTCCTAAATGGAAGATGCATAATCAAGAAAGTACAAGCGGATCTATGTTTCCTTCTTAAGAAATACACAAAATATAGAAAAGTTTTCAGACACCACCTTGGTCTTGCATACTTTAGGCCTTATTCCCAACTCCCTCACTTGTGAATATTTTCAGAGAAGTACTATGGTGACCTAAAATTTCTGCAAGAAGAGAAATATGCATCATGAGCAACCATAAACCCAAAAGCCATTCACTGGAGTGTACTGAAAGTCAAGGAGCAAAGGGATGTGTGAGCAGGAAGATTGATGGGGTGATGAAAACAACATTGGATGCAAAGATTATATCAAAAAGACAGAGGAAGAAGAGGAAAGTGAGCAGCTGTGTGGGCAGTCCTCATCAGACCTGCCATACCTGCTTCAACAGGCAGTGCTGCTGAGAGGGGGTGTGAACATGTATCATCCCCTCCTCCTAAACACAGCCTGACAAATGCCCCTCTGTGCCTAAAGGAAGAAAGCATCCTTCACTATGAGCAAAATGATATGGAGAGAGGCCCCAAAAGAAGGGTGATTGAAGACACTAGTATTTGGACATGTATAATTGAATGCTATGCGGATTCTAGTCGCATCATGTCTCAAAGTCATATGATATTATGCTGTCCAATTACCCCATTTTTACCCAGAGGCTCCTTTGGTCTGCTGTCATCATTCAGCAAAATCTCTGCTTTTGTGCTTCTTTTACAGTCCATTTCCTCCCCCTCATTGCTTCTTTTCAGAAATGAGAGAGGAATGGGAGGAAAAAAAAATAAAAAAAGAAAGAAAGTATATCTGGAAAATGCATTCACTTATCAAAAAAATCTGAGCAGGAAGCCTTCAGGAAGGAGGGCAGACTAGAAAAGTGAGGATCACCTCTTATGAATCACAGGTCAAATTTCATACAAAGCAGAGAGTAAAGGCTGCATCTTCTTCATTGTAGTTATGTTTCATGGTGGTAAACAAAGACAGAAAAGTTCAGTCTGTCTTGGAAAGTTCAGTCACCCTCCTCCAGAGACAGAATCACTGAGAAAAGGATGGTGTAAAAAAAAGTGAATGCCCATCCTTCATAAGTTTTAGTGGCATAAAGGCAGGATACCCACACTGAAGATCTCATCAGAGGCCTTCAGATATTATTAGGCCACATCTTGGCAAGGGATAGAAAGCACAACAGTCCTGTAGTTACCTATTACATCTGCCATTTGTCCTTCCTGAACTGTTCTCATGCTCAACTTTGTACATTTCATTATTTTATGTATATATATATATATATTACATGCATATATATATATACACATACAAAATTATTGATTAAAAAAAAAAAAAAAAAGGAGCAGTTCCTGGAACAACAACAACAAAAAAAAAAAAAATCACAGAAATCTCTCCTGAACACACCAAAGTATTTATTGCCCTTGCATTCAACAGGGAGAAATCAAGCTGCTAAAGAATGAGCTGTTCAAGCAATGCTTTTCCTTTACATTTTATTGACTAAAATGGAATTCTTCATTTTCCTTCTCCATTCCCCATCACTCAGCACAACTTCCTAGAAGCCAAATCATTCAATCCACCAAATTCATACCACTCATGACACTTCTCCTTTCTCTTCATGTACTCAAATCTTCACTTCTTACCTCTTAGTGAGAATTTTTTTTTTTAATTTCCTGTAGGTTTCAAGAATGAGAAAATAAACTCACCAGTAGTTTTTGTCCCTATAGACTTAAATTCTCCAAGCTTTTTCCTTTCTTTTGCTGACTTCATATGCTGGATTTACAAATCTTTTATCTTTGCTTTCACATTGCCATCATATATTATTGTATACAGACTTAAGAAGACCTTCAAGGGCTTCAGTGGAGCACTGTAGCTATTTGTATTTACCATTGATGGAGACAGATTTTAGGACCAGAGACTTCAGAAACTTTTTGGACAGGAAGCTGCATATTGATTTCCATGGAAGACTTTTCTCCTATTCTCTTGCTTCTCTAGAATGAAAAGATTGAAGTACAACTGAAATGTTCTCTGCATTTCAGAAAAGCCCTCAAGTACAGCTTAAGCCTTCCTGAGTAATTAGGAGATAAGACAGTCTTGTAATGTTTGCTGAACAACTGTTGACTATCAGACTTAGGATGATTTTTATCTTTGCTTGCAGAATTACTGTACTAAATAAACTGTCTCAGTTGTTCTGAAAAAGAGGGAAATATGAAAAAGAGAATGATGGGATGAGTAAAATACTTTTTTTTTTTTTAATGACAATTTTTTCACTGTACATAACTCTGTAAGAGCTAAATAAAAACAAAGGTGTTCCCATTGAGAGTTAGTAGGAGTGGTTTTCTTGATAGAACCAAAGTAAAGACGACCAATATATATAGCTACTGGTCAAAAAAATAATAAAATGTATCAACCAAAATAATAATATATGTGGATAGAAATAGCTAGCCACACTTTCCAACATAACTCTGTTCAGCTGAGACCATCCTTCACGTTATAGGTAGTTTATGAGACTAATTTGTGACTAACAATAGCTACAAAGTAGAAATTCATCAGAAAAGAAATATACAAATTTTATTTAAATTTCCATATAGGGACGAACTCTTAAAATCAAATTTTATCCACTGTGAATCCAACACAAGAAGGAAAGTCAGGACCTGGTTTTCAATTACACACGACTACAGTAAAAATAATCTTAACTGGGCTATTATCAGTATCTCCAACATAGTGGTGCCTGTTATCATTCTTATAAAGTAGTGTCTGGAAACCTTTCCTTTACAAACCCGTTTTTCAGGTGTGTCCAACCCTGCTGTTCTACTGAATCAACTGAATCAAAGCCCACAATAGATTTAACACATTTTCATTTGTGAAAAGTACATTTACTTAGTATCTTTTATTTAATTATGGGAATACGATATGTCATGGATTGCTATTGGTTTAGAAATATTATTTTCAGATCCGTAATTAATGTTCCCTGGCTATTTCTGAAGTGAAACTTTATAAGTTCTCACTCTTAAGAGTTATATCACAACTAGAAATCCTCTAACTTGAAGAGAAAGTAGGAAGAGTCATCTTGGAAGAAAAGAGAGTATAACAAGGTTATGAAAGGGAATTCTATTGAAAATCTTCCTGAATTTTCCTGAAATAGAAGAGGCTAGAGGTGGCCCTAAAAGAACCACCTCCAGCTTCTAATCTGAAGAGGCTTTCACACACTGAATCTCAGATCTAATTGCATTTGAAAACCTAAGTCAGAACATCCAAGTCAGGTAGCATCCAAACCATAATTTCTAGTAACCAATTGGTGAAAACACTAAATTGACACAAAGTTTTTACCTTTGTATCCATTACTAAGTTTTGCATCCATCACTTGGATCCCTATCAAACAGTGATATTAATAATAGGCTTTTCCCAAGGGGTCAGATGAAACATATATGACTTGGCTGGTAGCCCTGTGTAGCATATACTCTTTATTTTAATCTTACATAGAAGCTTCATGAAGTGCTAATTCTTTCTTCTTTATTCATCTCTGGAAGTGTTCTAGTCCAGGTTGGACAGGGCTTTGAGCAACCTGGTCTAGTGGAAGGTGCCCGTGGCACAGACGTGGAACTAGATGATCTTTAAGGTCCCTTCCAACCCAAACCATTCTATGATTCTATTCCCAGCCTATGCTCTATACTTCCTAGTCAACCCTCAAACTCATCTTGCACTCATCCTACACAATGCCACCGAAATATCCTATGCATCATCCCTGATTGCTAATTCTTATCTAGCAACTTTGGAGTAATGAGTCAGGAAGCTTTGGGGAATGGTCTACATTTGAGTCATTTTTACCAAGCGTATTGACGGAGTCATCCAAGCAAACTACTAATGGAATGAATACAGAGGAAAGAAAGAAACTCACCCATTAGATTCCATTTACTTTCATGTCTGAAAAGCTAGAAACTGGTGATTTTAACTGTTTCCCAGACAATTCAGAAGTGCTGAAGTGCACAACTCATGCCTTACACCACTGCTAAAAATCAGTAAGCCTCTAAAGTCAGTATTTCACTTCTTGGGATTACTTACTTGACCAAGGTGCAGATCTAATTACATTTGCACAAATGACACCAAGAATCTGTGAAAAGAAATTCATTTCATGGCATGTGACATTGTCAGTGAAATGAAAGACATTTTTAACTGGGCACAACAAAGACAAACAACTAGCTGGTGATATGCTTTTCATTGATTTGAGTGGAATGTCACATGCTCTGAAATGCTTAAGACTTAAGAGAGAAAAAAAAAATTCTATACAAGAACTGGTAATGGAAAAAGTCACAGTCAAGCTTGAAAATTAGATTTTGAAGCTACAATATACACAGGATTTCCTTTTCACGTGTATTTTCAGGCTAAACTTCATAAAGGTGTTAATTTCTCAATATTGGAATGACATATCTTTACCATCTCTCCCAAAGGTATTTATCTGGTTTTCTAACTTTGACTACTTACTTCCTACGTGTTACTTTTTTTTTTTTTTCCCCACCTCCTATCTGTATCTTATTTAATAACTGGCCAAAGCTTTGAAGAGAAATAAAAAATAATTTGGGTCGTATAGGAGTCTTTAAATATAGATTACTTCCCCCTCTCCATTATCAACCCCAAACTGGATGGACGGTTAATTCAGATACCTACTCCAAAATTAAAAGATAATTCCATTAAAAAAATAATTATATTTCTTACAGACTAAGGAAAGAGAGAGAGATTTATGCCTCTACTCATGTGCAGCAAGGAGCAGTTAGTTTTATCAGGAGTGTACATTTCCAGCTCATTATTATAAACAGACAGAAAAAGATTATCATCTTTTTCACGCAGACACATAAAAATCAGTATGAAAAACACTACTACACTCTAGTTCTCAAGCCCTGCTTACTAACACCCAGGCAAGCAAGATACTGCCTTTGAATTAGTTCCTTCTCCTGACTACCTTCATACACATTCCATATGATACTAAATTCAACATTTATTTATTTTTATTAGCAGAGAGAAAATAAGAATTGATAACTTCAGTTCTGAAGTTTTGCTCTTGCACAAGAAGGATCACGGGAAAAAAAAAATGTCTGAAAGAATAACACTGTCAGTAGAACTTTTTCATCTAGATTCTAGCTGAGCCTTTTTCTTCCCAGAAGGTCATACTAATTTCCACGAATCTATCTACTTATCTATTTAATATGAACCTATCTATCTATATTTTTTCTTTGATATACCTTGTTCACATGGGACTCGTTTAGAAAGGTGGATAGCAAAATGATTCAGACTGAATCCCACTTGCCTGATAATTTCCCAATAGACAACTTTCCTGGTCTTAAGGATGCTGACAGGACCTTATACAGCAGGAAAACCTTGCCATGCAGATAGCTGAAAACATTTTCAGGTCTGCCATAGATCTATGATTGTGGGAGAGATCTCTGTCAGTTTCTGTCTTCTGGTCCACTTATTTAGATCCAGGAAAATTTTTCTTCCTTGACAGTGCTTACTTCCTTCAGCGCTATCAGGGCCTTCCTGAGTCAGGGCAGCAGCTAAACCCCCAATGTCAGACACCTTAGAAGAATTTTATGAGATTTCTCTTCCAGGAGAAACTTCAGGCTTTCTGGGTTTTATTCAGATTTAGAACAAAACTTCTACTAAAATACTGAAGTTACCCATAGAACAGATTTTTCAATTTTGCGACTTTTCAAGTCAGCCAATGCATCTGATTCTTACAGGAGGTAATACCAGTTTATGTAGAGCAAAATCTTCTTTTAATGTTATAAACATAAAATGCTCAGGTTGTATATTTTACTGCAAACACAACTATGGTTCTACCAACTAGGAAAAAAATGCTGGTTGTTCCTATTATAATCCCAGATTACATGATATAAAACTTGGAAAACATGGCTCTATCTTCTTTTAAAACTACTTTTGTGTGTGTGTGTGTGTGTTTGATCCTCTGTGGTGAAATATTTCTTATCACTCTTTCAGTGCTTGGAGATTTGTTCAACAGTGATGAAGTAACCATGTTTTGCTGTGTTATTAAAATATAGATCAGTAATAGCTATCTCATCAGCAGTGTGATATGCCATCAATTATTCTGTCTTCATGGATCTGCCACTGCGTCACCAATAGCAAGCAGATCAAATTCAACAGCAATTTCCTAATGTCTAAACAAAATTTTTCATAGCTATACAAGGTAAGAACACTTGGGCTTGTGTTATAAAATAATTGAAAAGTACTCCATGAAAATTTGAACTACTTTTCTCAGCCAGGAGTGATTTTATGAGGGATAAATATAGACCAGCACAGCAGAATCTATTCCATCTGTCAGTTGAGTTACAAACCTATCACCCTATATGTTACTCCTTTCAGCATTACATTGTGGAATTTCTTGCCAAAATTTGCTTTTTTTTTTTTTTAAAAAAAAACATTCAGCAATTATTCAAACCCATGTAAAGACAAATTAATGTGAAAAATAGCAAGTCAGGCTAAGATAAAGTGAAACTATTTGGCAACTTTGCTAGACCTCACTAAGGCATTTTATTGCAAGTAACATACTCAATCTTTTATGGTACTCTATAACTATAGCCTAAAGGAGTGTTTAGTCTTATCTTTTGATGTGCCTTCTTTAGGCCATAAATACACATAGGGAGCTGTCTTAAGTTAACATTTACCTCATACTATTTATTGCTAGCCATAGTCATCTACACATCTACAGCAAAGTTTACCCTCCAGATAAGGTATGCTTTAAAAGAAAGTATTTACTATTTATATTATTTTCTCTAATCCTTCAAATCAACTTAAAAGTTAAATAAATCATATCTGATTTGAATAATTTCACAAAATGATATACAAAGGAAAATAACAGAAAAAATAGGAATCTGAAGATATATTATCTCAACACATTTGGCTTTCACAAATGAAATTAATTCTAATCTTAAAGCTTGCAACTAACCTGAATCTTCAACAGAAACTGAATGAATCTTAATGGTGTTCTTCAACGTTGAGCCTAACCTTTTGTTTAGCTAAAACCAAAGTAGTGGCTTAGGTGATTTAACAGGGTCACAGTCCTCCCCTATCACCATCACATAAAATATTTTGTGTTCCATTAAGTTCTGTAATGTTTTTACAAAGGATACATGTGAGCTAAATTTCCCTACACCTGAGTGAGTGGGATACTTGGAACCCCATTCCCCCATCATAACACAGCTGCTGCAAAATGTCAGCTAGAGCTTATCACTTTACAATCGTTGCATGCAGCCACAGCACAGCCCATCACTTGTGGGGTGGAAAAATGGAATGAACACGACACATGGCTTCAATACTGCCTTTTTTGGAAGTGACGTGTGGCTCATATTCAGCACATCTTTCTGAATTTGCTTAAAAACATTCCATATGACTCCGTCCACCATTTGAATATTAATCCCATTTTCAAAGCACTTCATCTCCTGAGCATGACAATAAATATCAATTACCAATGCAGCCATGAATATTTGCAAAAATAGGCTTCATAAAATGAAACAGCTGTTGTAACTTTAAAGATAAGTCATTAATCTCTTGCCTCCAAAATAACAACAGTCTTCAAATGGTATTTAGCACATCTGATAAAGAAAAGAATAAAGCACTAGGTCCAGGAGCTGGAATGTGTAAGCAATCTTCATCCCATCTGTGCGTGCATGCCATAGATAGGTTGACCGAAGTTACAGATGTGATTGACTTTCCACCTAAATTGCTCTCCTTCAGAAGCTGATGATTATGGGATGTAGAGCTGGATGTTGAAAAAGTCCAGATTGGCTAATGATAATTTCCTGCTGTGCTTTTGACACTGCTTGACTCTAAGTCAACAAAAGGTTCCTTCTGCATAGTGGATGTCTACATTTTCACTTGACAATGCTAATTGAACACTTCCTCCTTCTCGAAATTTGAACACTAACATAGAAGATATAATTGTGTGTTGACTTCCAATAGTGAAAAGTTAATTAACATGCAATAGTTCAGGGAAGGATCAAGTTTCATGTTCACAAAAGTTGAAACAGCCTTTTTCAATATCCTATTCATTTAACATTAATTTCAGAAAATAACACGAGGCCACGCAATGGACCAAGGTGTTATTGTCTTTCAGGTCAGGTTTGTTTGTTGAGAAAGGAAGGTTTAATTTCAGTTGATCACCTAAAACAGTGTCAGCTGTGTTTATTAGTAAATGATGCAAATGTAGACAATGAATTCATAGTCTGACTAGACTGTTTCCACAATAGTGGTTGAAAACATGAAACCCTTCATTAGAAAGGATCACAGAATGAAAAAAAAAAAAAAAAAAAAAAAAAAGAAGAAAAGAAGGGAAAAATTCATGCCTTGAAGGTAACTGGTAGAAAACACAAAAAAAAAACATATTCTTTCCACGTGTAAATTAGTTCAATGCTTAAATAACACTACTTCCAGCGTATTTCTTGTGTTTAGTTATATAGTCAAACCTGCTACACCCTTCAAAAGCCATAGCCTTCCCTGGACAGGGAAAGCTGACTGTTCCAAACCTTGTGGTAGTTTTGTGCTGCTAACAAATGAAAACTGATGAGATCAACAGCTCATTTCAAGTTATGATCTAAGACAGTATGAACAGTGTTCTCCAGAGATGAATAGGTTTCCATCACACTGTGTATTAAAGTCTTTTAATGAGTAGTTGGGGCTACAGTTATTGGAAAACAAATGCTCATCAGGCCAGAAGGTAGTATTGAAAGGGTAACCTTTTCCCCTACTCATCATGATTAACATTTCAAATAAAATTTTAAGAACATGAGAACTTCCTCCTTAAGGCAATTAAAGTTCATGAGTATTGGCCATGTTACAGACAAAGTTCCTAGGAGGGCACAAGTATGTGTGAAATGTCATTTTTCTAAATCCTTCATGTTAATGAAAGAGCTTCAGGCATTGTGTAGTGCTTTTGTTGCACTGGAACGAGAATTTAAGTTCATGCTTCCTACTTTTGGCCAGTTTCTTTGTGTTCATTATAAGCCACAAATGTGGATTTTTTTTTTCCAGTTACTTCAGTTAAATAATGCTACTCAGGTAGAGGGAAGGGGGTGGGGAGAGTGGAAAGAAACACACCTTAATACAAATTAAAATATTTTTGACATCTTCAGTAACAGTATGAGAAATGACAGTTACTTTATTCAATAGTCTTCTTCTGCCTTCTTCAGATTTACACAGATCATCGTTAAGTTACCACACATAAAAATGTCCCCATAGTCATCACTGAGTCTTGCTAAGCAAACCTCAGTCGTGTTAGACAGAATTAGCTGTGTGAGTTTCAAAATATAATTCACTACATATAGCCAATTTTGGTCACTCCAGAAGTACAGCCAAATTTAACAAAAGAAGTTAATAACATTATGATTTCTATATGTTAACTATTAATTTTGACATCTCTAGAGTAAATGGTTCCCTATGACTCAAGAGTTGGGCTAACCTGAAATGTGGGTTAGATTAAAAATCCTCTGTATCTGAATGAAGGAAATTGGACTGAGAAAGAGAAAGAACTTTATAATCTAATATTTCAGACTGCCAAATCCTAATTTCTTGCAATCTTGATTATTTTATTATTTTGAAGAGTAGACCAGGTTCCACAGGAGACAACAATATTAAGGAATCATAGCCTGAAGAGTTTAAGGTAGAATATTCTTAAACTACAACAGGTGGTAAGAAATAACATTCTAAATCTCTTGCTCTGTTTTGGGCATTTAGTATTTATATCTGGATGTTTCAGATCCTAGACAGCTTTGGGCTATTCAACAAAAGAACATGTAGCAACAGCTCTTCTCAGTCTAGAATCGGTTTCTTTATTATACTTTTAATGGAAGTAAGGGAGGAAGGAAGGAAGGGAGGAAGGAAGGGAAGGAGGGAAGGGAGGGAAGGAGGGAAGGGAGGGAGGGAGGGAGGGAGGCAGGGAAGGGAGGAAGGAAGGGAGGGAGGGAGGAAGGAAGGGAGGGAGGGAGGGAGGGAGGAAGGAAGGAAGGAAGGAAGGAAGGGAGGAAGTAGAAAAGTAAAAAACAGTTTCAGATCATTCATTAAGTACTTTTATTGTTATTGTTATGTTGTTTCATTGAAATTGAAAACAAATTGAAGAAAACTGACAGTAATTGACATACCAACAGTGAAATATATTTTGATTTCCTAGGAGACACTGAAAGCTAAGTAGGGATGAATGTAATATCTACAAAAAGAAAAGAGAAAAAAAAAAAACGGAGAGGAGAGGAGAGGAGAGGAGAGGAGAGGAGAGGAGAGGAGAGGAGAGGAGAGGAGAACTAGATTAATTAAGACGTGATAATAGAGATATGAGGCTGATTAATAGCAAAACAGTATAATTTTGGACAAAGAACAAAAATGATTATATCGAAGAAGGAGATGATAGAAACTGTTCGAAGACTGGAAGTGGAGAAGTACAACTTGAATTACTTCATGTATGTGAGCATAGAGAAGTGAAGCTGCAGACAGATGTGGAGAAAAACTATCAGAAAAATCAGGAGAATAGGTACTTTTATTTCTTCAGAAGCATTGAAATCTGAATTGGCAATAGAATATAAAAGAGGGCATATCAGAAAAATAACTTCACAGTGATGATCCAATCTGGAATTGCTTAGCGGTAAAAGGGTAAACATGAGTAATTTGTTTTAAGGGGGTTGTTCATATTCTGAAGTCATTGAGTGAGGGGGGAAACAGAGAAAGAGAAAAGGAACGGACTATATAGGATTTTGAGACATCTGTCAGTAGAAAGAGAAGACAAGGTTGGGTAAGCAATTATGAGATTAGATAGAAAGAAAAAATATAAACAAAAATAGGACAAGGGGAAAGCTGAACTGTGGCTGTGTCAGTGATGGCCGTGAGGCAGGAAACTATTTATAAACCACATAAAATAAATATGCATAATATTGCTTAGACGGTTTGGACAAGGCAGGGAGAATGAAATGTTTCTGATAATAAATCAGAGTCAGCTGAAAGAGAGAAAGTGTGATTGTTGAGGTCAGATTCACAAAGTATTGGAACTGAGTGACTAAATGTCCTTTCAAGTTTAACTTGTTGTGTTATGTGTTGAAGATGTAAGTATGACAGCAGGAATACTCTGAATGAAAGATATGAGTGCAGAGGTAACATAGTCGGTACGGTCAAATTATGAAATGCAAAGCCAAGAGAATAAGGGAAGAGACAGACTAATGCTGTCCTTGAATGCTCAAAATGTAAACCTCACTATTTCAGTATAGTCCATGCCTGGCTCTTAGAATCTGAAGCTAGAAAACAATGCTACTTTTAAACTGTTCCTACGTACAGAAAAATTTTCATTTAATCCATGCTCACAGGGACAAAGTCAACAAAAATGCTCCTGTGCTCTTCCCCATGACTTTCTTTGTCAGGCAATTACTGGGAAGGGGGTAATATAATAGAAAGGACAAAACAACTACTGTGTTTCTGGCTTGAGAACTGTAACTTCTGTTCCTTTAGCAGCTTAAAACATTTCCTAGGCACTCATGCTGTGAGCCTTGAGCTGGCTGTGCTGACAACTCTGGGCATTTTCACTGCAATGCAACAGCAGGAATTTTTCAAAGCCACAACCAAGATTTCTTTATTTAGTTGTATTTGCTCCTGCTACCATATTTTGGATTAGTTTGGATGTCAGAGTAATTTCATGCGCTAAACCTGCAACATATAGAACAGTAAAGTGAGGTAACAGCTGTGTTGTATGGTTAACCAGAAATGTAAACCCATTACACTTCTGTTGATGTTAATATTTTTGGACAGCAAGCTTCCCTTTGATGAATAAGAATACTGACAAAACCTGCTTCTTTCTTTTATAAACATTGTTCCTATTTCCCCTTCCCTCTTGCATCCACTTCCTCAGAAAACAGCTCCAAATAGCTCCAGTTTGTGCCAAAGCCCTGAGCAACTTCATTTGGACCAGGATTTAAGCCTATACATCAACTCCTATACTAACACTAAATTCTTATCAAGCAAAGCATTAAACTTTCATTCTAAATCTGAAATTCCATACAGAGTCTAAAGCAAACTCTCATTTTAGGATTTTATCCAGCAATATTTGACAGTGTTTTTCTCATCTAGTTAGTAACAAGTGATATAAAACCCTAAGCCTTGGAAACTTGGGCCAATTTCCATTCAGCACCTATTCAACACCCACTTGAGCATTTTCAATAGGTGAGACTTTTGTTTCCAAAGTCCTCTTCAAATAGGAGCTTTCCAGAACATAACCCTGGCCTCACTGAGTAAAAGGAGCTCTGTAATTATCAGTCGACTGTTGGCCTTCAACTGCTTCCTTTGAACTCTCCTCTGCCAACAAAACACTTTGCTGCTAGAAACCCTTAGTGAGCTGCAAGGCTCACTATGGCAGTTGACTGAGCCTGCTGAAGGCCTTTTAACTGCTTGAAAAAGGCTGAATGTTGATACCTTGAAGATGAGAGGTAAGAGAACGAGAGGCACAACCATGGAGGCAAGAACCAGGGGGTGTTTGTGGAACACAATCCTGAAGAGTCAGGCTTGGTTCTCCCAGAGGTTTGGGAGGGCTGAAGTCACGGATGATTCAAGGAGAGGCTGTTTTCCCTGCTAATTAGTAATCACAATCCTCGTACCCATATCTTTCCCCTGGGAGCAACAACAAGCTTTGCTTTCCCGAGCTGGGCAGAGAGGTCATGGCCTCCCTGGTACCTCCAGCAATCTCCTGCTCCGCACAGCTGCCTGCTGGGTGTGCCTGGAGTCACTGCTCTACAGGCACCAGAGGAAAGCTCTTGTTATAGCTATGATGGCACCACCACACTGGGAACCAGAGTTTAAGTGCTAAGGCAACACCATAAACGCAGTCGTATTTCATGAAGCTTATTCATATATTCTATAATCCTCCAAGTTCCCTGGATATTTCTGATGCTTTAAAAATAAATAGTGAATAGTAATCCAAGCAGTCCCGCTCTGTACGGTGGGGAGTGTCAGAAATACTGTTTAGTTTTAGCTAGTCAGTGTTCATTGCAACAGAGCAAAGGTACTGCTATTTGTTTTCAAATATTAGAGGAGACGCTTTGACTATCATCTCACCAGATAAACATTTGGCCTTGCTTTGTACTGATAGAAGAGTTTCCCTGATGCAAAAGCAGATTATGTAGCTGTATTCAAAGGCCCAGGAGGTGATAATGATTTAAAGTATCTGCCATAAACAATCACTTAGCCACAGCCAGGGGCAAGGGAGAAGAAAACATTAGCAAAGTGAGAAGTGTCAGATTCCCTCCTGGCAGGGGGTGGGAAAGCGATAACATCCTCTAGGCCACAGTGTCTGCCATAAACACCCCCTTTGAATTGGTCAAGTAAGCACAGAGTTGTGCTGTCCACCTTTGGCATGGCTACAATAAATCAGAACTACAGAGAGATGCTTGACAGGCTTTTAAATTCGAGGGGGAGCTTTACGCTGAGGGAGATGTTTTCCCCGAACTGTAAGATTTGGACTTTCCAAAAAAGATAAACAAACAAATCTAAGAACTCCGTTCACAGATCAGGATGAAAAATGAAAATCACCAACCTCTATTGTACCAATAAGTACAAGTTGGACCAGTGAAAATTTTCTGAAACTGTCAAAACTATGTATTCTCATTTCTCACTTTCTGTTTTGCTTAAAAGCTAAATTTCTACCCCCAAAGTGTTTTGTTCTAAAAGTGTTTTGTTCCTTTTCTTCCATTTAGAGAATATTAACAGAAAATGTTCCAAGAGATATTTCCCCAAACAAGCACATGGAGACACTTACTGAAAACTATATTTTCCCTTTATGTGTTCTGTATTTCTAAGAAAAAGACAAAACAATCCATTAAAAATCCTTGCCCAGATTCACTGCCCCCCTCTGAGCAGAGAGTTGCCACAGTAACATCCTGTCTCTGGCTGCCTCCCCCAGGATGGATACTCAATGATCAGCAGGACATGAAAGGGTAGGTATGGACATACAATTGTATGATTGCTAATTCTGCTTTGATGCCAGCAGCAGGAGCAAACGTGATTGCTGACCTACTGGCACAAAGTTAGCCAGTCACAGTTTTTGGAACAAACATACTAGAAAAGTTACTGGCATAGTCAGTAAACCAGAAGCACAGACTATGTCAGTGTTTTGCAGCATTTTTGGTGGTGCTTTAAGAGTGTTATAAATAGATTTATTTTCTCATGAAGTCACAATTCATGTCCTTTGAACCAAAGACTGACCAGGTCTTGGGTCTCTGTTTTGAGTCTCTCCACAGTATTTGGCCTGTATTGAAACTAGTCAAGCTATTTGATTCATTGGCTGGAAATGAACACAAATTTGAATTGAATATGTTTATTATGTTATCTGAATATAGCTATTTCAGCTACAATTGGGTTAAACACATCTGATGGGAAATACGTAGAAATTTACTGTGGCAGAGAGATGAAAGAGAATTAATGGACTTACTGTAACTTTGAGGTTCTTCTTTACTGAAGGCAGGAAAGGCAAAGAGCCCCAAGCAAATGAAAAGGGAGGAGGTTGCTGTAGATATATCTGCTTTGATTATCAGTGCAGAAGACTAGCATGAAACCTGGAAGGATTGTCACTTTCTGCAGGGATTCCTGTACATAGAGATTTCCCAAGGACTTATCACAGCTTATTCGATAATTGCATGGCTATAAATTTCCTGTCTGTCTTCTACAAAGAATCGTATGGCTGCAGGCCTACAGGAGGAGACCAACAACTCCACTGCATCTGCCCTGGTTATGCTTGTAATTTGCTGTAGACAGTGATATGCGAGTTCACCTCCTTGACTAACGAGATTTACAGGGAAAGGGCTAGGCCCTGTAAAAGGCTTTGCTGTCAGCAAATGAAATGCCAAAGTGCTTAGCTTTTTGACTGCTCCAGCCCCTAGAGTGGAAATCAGAACTGTGTATTAGTACAGCAGAAATCAAGCTTTCTGATAGAAAGTTTGGGGGGAATGAAGTACTTTTACACACCGTTGTGTGCCAGGTGGGTTATTTACAACCACCTTATAGAAAAGGAAGCATGTGGTTGTATCCAGAGAAATCAGATACTTGATTGGAGGCTGTAAGCTGTCACCTTCTAATTCTTAGCAGTCCAAAGATCGGGACCTTCTCTTAAGAGTAGGTGTCTACTGTGTCAGCTCAAAAAATCAAGCACAGCTCTAGCCTTGCCTATCCAACAAGACAATCACCTTTGAAAATGAAAGTTAAAGACCAACTTCAAAAAGCTGATGGGAAGTAAATTATTCAGAGAAGAAAGGTCCTAAAGGCCCCACAACCCTAGTGTGTGCTAGTATGGAGGGTGTCAAGAGTGATTGAATGAGAGTAACCTCAACAGCAGTATCTGGTTCATTTCATTCTGTATTTTTATATTTTCCAGCCGTGATGCCATTATCAAGGAGGCCTGTTGCTAGTCAGGTATTACAAATGCACCAAGGAGGTCTCATGTGAGCAGCTGAAGATTCATATCTTGGCCACCCTTCTAATCAAGTAAAAAGTCAACAGGAGATACTTCTGTTACCAGGACAAACACAGCTGGTCTGGGTGGTGGAATGAATTTTTTGTGTGTCAAATACACTTCTACTGTTGGAAAAGTGCATAGCTACAGGATGATTGGCCTTGGGAAGAAGCACTAAATTGTGAGTTTTGGATGGCTTATGGTATGAATGGCTGGTGTACGAGAATCTTTAAACTCTATGAGCAAGCAGAGGGAGTTTTAGGTAGTTCAAGGTACTGTATCATTAAGTACCTTAAGAATTCTTACATCTAGCCTTGAAGCTGTATCATGTTTATGAAAAACAGAAGGTCTGCTGGTGTTTGTACTTTATTTTGTGACATTAATACAAACCTCAGGTCAACTGGATCCACGATCCCACTTACCCATTGCTGTGACTCCCTGAAACACTGGTGAACATGTTACATTTATTTATATTTCTTGCAATAATTTAAGAGGCTTGCACTTCAAAGAAACAGTGTAACACTCCATTCTTTAATGTAGCAGTTACTTAGTGTTATTTACTTAAATAGCAAGCTCATCTCTTTCCATGGTCCTCCCATTTCTCACTCTTTAAAGAATTCTTGTTAGACATGTTCCAGTTCTGCTCTCAAGAAAGGCATTGCCCAAAAGTAACGGAGAAATCAATGCAAGGGCAGTCCAGGGAATTAAGTATCAAATATTGTTATGTTTTTCTTAGTAGAAGAGAAAATTATTTTAAGGAATACATGGCATCTATTCTTCAGAAACCAGTTTGTTGTGTCAGGTCACACAAAAGTACAATCACATCTCATCTTCAGATAAAGTCACAGATTCATCTCCTTTAATGTCAGCTGTCTAAAGGTTAGGCATCTGGCCTCAGCTCATCATCTAGGCTTCCCCAGTAGTCTGTGATGAAAGACAGATTTCCTTCTCAGCCCTCTTATACATTTGTTCTTGGAAAAGATGAATTGTCCTTTGTAGGTGCTTGCCTCTTCATAGAGTACTGACGTGACTTGGTTACTCTAAATGCCAGCCAGCCCTCAGATAGCTGAAAAGGTGAGATGTGTCTCACCTCTATACATAGGACAAGATTTTCTACTTCTGTTTCTGTTTGTTCAATCTTCTGTAAGCCCTGTCAAGATTTTTTTTCTTTTTCTCTGAGAGTCCTTCAAAAAATGCAGGGATAAACACTTATCTTGCAGGGATGTTATTCACTTCAGTTGGACAATCCTGATCCAAGAACATCAATCAGTAAACTGCCTCTCATGAGTGGTACCTTCAGGTTTGGTAGGTTTCAGAGCCTCTGCAAAGCTATTCATTTTTGACACTGACAGCAAATCTTATTATCCCTAAAACATAATGAAAAGCAGCAACAACAAAAGCCCCAGTAAACCCCCCAAAAGAAATTTGTTTTAAATTAATAGTGCACTTTGAGATAATCTTGTGAAGAAGGGTCCTGCTGTATTGTCAGCTCTCATACCTTTCTGTTCTCCTCTTAGATAAAGGGAGTGTGGCCGTTCACGTGTTCTGTTGTGCTATTCAACTATGTATGGCACTATCCCTCAGGGACAGTCCCAAGCAACGCCTCCCCTCCCCTCTCCTGAGCTAAAGGGGAATTTGAGCTTTTTTATAGCACAAACTACCTCGAGGGTCTGGAAAGCAGAAGAAAGATTCAGAAGCTTCCACACTTTCTTCCATTAACACCTGGGCTTTTTAGCATGCTTTGTAGGCAAGACAAATTTTAAAATCTGTATTGTATTCCTATGGCATGGATGGGATTTGCAGCAGGTGTAAATGAATCTTTTTTTTTTTTTTTTTTTCCCATGAGCCTATGTAGTATTCCTTCAGAGCTGCCTGTTTTGCTAATTTAATGGTCTACTATAATTTAGATTTCAGAGAAAGATGTGAACACATTTTTTAAAAAGTTCTAGTCTGATGATCTATATAAATTTGTAGTATTTTGTTGTTGCTTGTTGTTGTTGGTAGAGTCATAAGGGCCAGTTATGATTATCTTCTGTATTTGAATTTCAGATTTCAACAGTGTTAAAAGGTGCTCTGTACTTTTAACGAACAGGCCACATATTTATTTTAGATGCTTAACTTCTGGCATCTAGGTTTGAATGCTTCGTTCGAGGATCAAAGACACTCAGTTTGCTCAACTTGAGAGATATAGCTCAGGATTTTGTTGTTGTTGTTGTTTGCTTGTTTACTGGATATTTTATATCGTTACATAGATTGTGTGTACTACAAAACAAAGTTATGTTGGTGGCACAGGTAAAAACATGTTCTTATGAAAAGGGTTCAGCAGAATAAAGCTTTGGCTACTGGAAAGGCAGGAAGGCATTCAGGAGTCTGAGTTTTGGGTTCAAACACAATCTGGTAGCTCCTTCTACTGCTCCTCCAACCCACTTTCCAGAGGGAAGAAGTATTTCCTGGCTGTTTTTCATCTTGCTCACTGCTGCCAGCATATGTATCACCACGATTATGTGAAGTTATGAATATGATATCATGCAGTGATCAAGTTAGCTGCCCAAATTTTCTCACTGTACCTGTGTCCTTGCAGGTCTAGAAGCAGAGTCATCAGTGTAGAAGTAGGATCTATGGATGGAATGGATGTATAGGACTTGCCTGATGAGAGTGTCCCCAGAGATCACTCCAGACATAAGAAGTTGAAATCATGATAAATACTCCTGGATGACTCCTGGAGAAACAGAAAACATTAAATAAGCATGGAGTTAGCTGCTAATGGCTGCTGCATCTGAGGAACATTAGTTCCAAGAAAATCATGGTGTTGGGAAAGCAGGGAAAGAAATGGGTGAGCAAAGTAACACACAAATGAGATTGTTCACAGGGAAACTTCAGAAGAAAGAGGAAGAAGAGGGACTATTAGTTTGCCCAATATCAAATAGTATTTCAATTGAAGTTTTCCACTTGTTAGACACTAGAAATTTCAACAGCAACGAAGCAGACAGATTTCATTGTTTCTGTTGCCAACATCATTCCTTATTTAAGCATCAACCTCTGTAGATGGCAGGATAAAAGCATCATCAACAGAAGATGGCAAGATAGTTGTTAAAGGGTCCTAGTAAACAAATGAAGAAAGTTTTGATCACAGTGTCTCTTTGTATTATTTTCTGAGCATTCACCCTCTCTACCTATGCAATTCAAAGGTAAGAATATAATTTTGTGTTTGAGGTAATAAAAACCCTGCTGGAAGGCAGACATCAGCACAAACAAAACTCTGCATTAATACGGTTAACTGTCTTTTGCTTTGGGGCTGCCTCTGTCAGCTCAAAGGACAGGTAGAGCCAGATCACAACAAAGTACACCCATCTCTGCAGACACATTATTGCGTACTTCAGGTAAACCTCTTATCTGTACTACTTCATCTAAACTACTGTAAAATTTACTTACTAAATAAATCTGTTTTCTTATTAATGGATCCTTCACAGATCATGTCTCTAGGGTGAATCCTAATAGAAGTCCTCACCATAATTGGCATCTTCATAGCGTCTCACCCTTTCTAGTGGATTTTCTGGTGTTTACACAGATCCAACCCCCTTATAAAGTCTTTCACTCTGTGGAAAACAAATACAATCTTCCCCTTTAGTCAGCAGGCTATTGCTTCAAAACATGAAGGAACAAAATATCTCTGAGAACTCCAAATCTCTGTCAAATTGCACTGGATTTGACAAATGGATTCAAAAGGTTTTGTGGGGAAGGGACTAAGCAAAAATGTGTGTGTGTGTGTATATATGTATATAACTGATCATACAAACTCTTTTTTCTTGAAAGACTAAGCTAAAATATCAGTTTGTAATGAGCTGAAGCTTTCTTCTCTCCAGTCCAGGGATCTTCTTTGTAGTCAAGAGAATAACCTTCTGACCTCAGGCCACCTCCCTAGCTAACAGCTGTCCCATACAGCTAATCCTTCAATTTCATGTGTGGACCAAAATAAAGCCATAATTATGCTATTTGCATTTCTCCCTTCTACAATTTTAGTTTGTCCCTAAAAGACACTCACCAGATGGTTAAGAAAGATGAAAAGTGCTTATGGGCAAAACAGTTTTCCAAAAGGTGAAAAGTAAAAGGGGAAAGAATTCACCTTTCTAAAGTGAACTTTTAAACCAATAAAATGGTATATTATTTAATAGATCCCTGTATTTCCAATAGTTCATAGCTTTTGTCTTGTATTAAATTTACTTTTGAAATCCATGTTATGGTTACAGTGTTATGCTGGAAGCTGTGCAAACACAAAGCAAGAAAACAGAGATACAACTGTCTTAGCAGGCAGTTACAAAGATATCTCCCCCAGAAAATCCAGCACATGCTAGAGAAAGCCAGGAACAGAATCCAAGAATTTGTTTCCATGTGACCAGCTAGATAATATTATCATCTCCCAACACTACGTTCAAAACAGGAGAGCAAAAGGCAAGTCATAAGATCTCTTCACGTTTTCCAATACTGATTCCTTTTTTTTGAAGTTGGACAAAGCTGATAAAATCTGCACAGAAAATCTCCTTTCAAGAGTTTGGGGCTGTGTGCTAGATGTCTTTCCAAGAAAACTTGTTCATCTGCAGCCCACAGTATGGCACTATATATACCAGCTTGGATGCAAGGACAGTACTACTACTTTACCACATTGAAGTCCTCAGTATGGCTTAGGTCAGTAAACACTAAGCTGACACAGATCTGTTGCAACCATTTCTGGAGCCAGCTCTGGGGACTTTGGCATCATTCTGTGTTTCAAAAATGAACCTATTCTATCCATCCAAACTAAGGAAAATGGCCTCGGGAAGGGGAAAACAGATGTTGCATGTGTTGGACATGAGTGCTGAGGGCCTCACAGACGAGACTGAATTGTTTTGCGTGAACCCAAACAGGTTATGCATGGTCTGAGCTGCTGGAGACAGACACTTTCTGACAAACATTATGTGGTGCAATGCTATACTATTCTTTGTACAACAGCATGTAATTAAGATAAACAGAATTATTTGAAACAAATTGGCATTTTTTTGGCACTAATACATTGTTCATTATACATGTAAAAGCTTCACACATTTATCTGGGAGGAATAGTAAGTAAGTTGTTAAATTGGTCATGGCACACCACGTCTGTAAATGTTGTGCTCCAATGCTTCACAGATTAGAAATGTCACTGAAATTTCAGCTGTAAGGAGAAACAGTTTTTTCCTGACAGTATAATGACTTTTAAGCCCTGGATAAGAAAGGAGTTGTTGTGCTGCTACTATAGAGTAGCCATGGGAGGAAGGGAAGAAAGCATGATGGAGAAAAAGAAGGTTAAGGGACATAGAACTAGCCAAAGGGAATGCTAGCATTCATTTTATTGTGATTTGCTATGAAAGCCTTCTGTCTTTTGTCATTTCTTCCTTTCTGTGAGTAACCCTTCCATTTCATTGCTTTTGTAGAAAATCTGTTCCCTCAGGGCTTGTTCTAGTAACACTCTGGCAGGTTATCTATGAGGTAACCAGAAGCACAGAAAGGGAGAAGCTTGCCTAGTAACTACAATTTATAACTTACAACTATGATTATAATAACAATAATGTTTTTGTGGCCATTTCCATTCTGTATATGCCAGAAAATGGAAATGTAAAATATCTTTGCTTAAGCTAATTATGGTTCTATTTTTATCCCATTAATGTCACTAGTGATTTCTCTTTGGTTCTTATGAGAACAAAGATGTAAATTTGTACTTCTCTCTCTCTCTCTTCTTTTTTTTTTTTTTTTTTAATGTCCCTGAATATTTGTTAACTTACAGGAAAAGATGAAAGCTACAAATAGGAAAACTCCAACTTCAGATAGTTATTCCTTTCCCTGTCACTTTAGAGTAATGTATTTCCAATGTTTTGTCTAGCTTAAAAAACCAATATATTTCTACTTTCAAACCTGTTTCCAGCAGAAGCCCAAAATAAGCAATGTAGATGGCAGAACACAGAACCATTTGTAGACTGAGCAGATGGGAAGAGAAAACGCCTAAAAGACAGAGGTGAAGGAAATGCTTAAGATAGTCTCCTATTTCAGTTTTCAGAGGATTTTCCAAGCTTCCCCAGAGTGTTAGTCAGCACCCCATCATTTCCCTCCTACATATGGCAACAGTGAGTGAGTTAACTCTGAAAAACGTGTTTTCTCCACTATTTACTAAAGGGCAACTGTTCTGTAACATCACAGTGACAACAAAAGTCAAACACTCTTTCACTCCTAAGCGGTCCACCCAGTCTTACGGAACATAAGCAGTGCGGAATGTGTGCAACCTACACAGCTCACAGCATGCAAGTGGGAGGTTTGTTTTAGCAAATATATGGAAAGAACAAACAACTAAGTCTCTTCAGGAGCTTCCCCTCTGCTTTTCATTTTCAGGGTAATTTCTGTACTTCCTGAGAAAGGGTTGCTATTCCTTTCACAGAGGGGGCAAGCTATTATTTGGACCTCTGGCAAGCTGGTAAGGAGGATGCCAGTCTTACAGTGTTTGTTAGGATTGACCTGATCACATTTTAGCTACCTTGGTCAGCAGTACTACAGCTTTGGTACTGCTGTCAGAGCTACAGCATATTGATTTATGCATGTGTGCACCCTTTGGGCTGAACTAATTTTTAATTATTTTATTTCATTTGGTTCAATTGCAGCAGCATTTGAGATAAACCGTAGTTCACAGCAATTACTGAAGTCATGATGATTTTCCCCTCAGTGGTATAATCTCATTAAAAAAGCAATTTCAAATTTCTTAAGAGACCTGGACAAAAAAAGAAAAGACAAGCCACATGGCTGGGGATGAGAACACTACGCTGTCCTCTTGCCTGAGTGATGGACTCACAGACAGGAAGCTGGGGAGGTAGTTTGGCCTCCATTTTCTCATAGGTAAAATGCTGTTATATGCTCCCACCCCACCAGTCACAGTGTAGGAAAGCTCTGATGGAAGGGCTTCATGTGGGCAGGGAGCTTCACTGAGCCATGGGGCTTAATTCCTCTCTGTCCTTGAAAAGTTTTGGGTGACCCTGGGCTTTTTTTGCATGACACCCACCTGCAGCGTGACAGTCTGGATGGCTCGGCCTTTATTCTACTGCTGCTAACGGTAAAAAGCACACACTCAGGGCTCTGTGCAGGACAAGGATCAGAGCAGTTGATGCAGTACACAAGAGGAGTAAATATCTGTCTCAAATCCAGTCCTGAACTCTAGGCCCAGAAGGCAGCACCAGGAAGAAGAGCAAAAAGAAGTGGAATAGAACATCCATTCATGCAAGAGCAAGGACTGCTGCTCAGATTTATTCACTTTCAGTCCCGTGCCTTCTACCAAATGCTCTTGATCAATTTGAACAGTTAAATGGGGGTTGAATTCCTTTAAGGACTTGATGACTTAGAAGCTGCTCATTGCAGCTTGATGCATTGAAGTTTTGTACCTTCTTTGTTACATTTTCCTTCAGTTTACAGTTCTTTTCATTTGTTTATTTATTCATTTATTTTTGCTTCTGTTCACAGACAGAATTATTACTAAAAGGATAAAAAGGACATAAAAACATTTTACTTATTTGTGCATTTTTTGTTGGATGGATAACACTATTGTTTTATTTTCCTAATTCCAAAATATTTTATCTGATGCTTTTAATCACTTGTAGAGATAGCTAGCATGCAAGATATGCTTGTGACTGTGTACATGATTTTGTCAGGTGTGAAAGCTGAAACTTTTTCAATTTATTGTGAGTATATATAACGGATAAAGAGTTCTTTTCCATTTGAAGAACTTCTACATAAAATTTCACATAAAAGGGGCTGTGCCATACTCTGTTCACATATATGACACCTCTGCAAACTCTAGAGCTATACGGTATTGTATTCTACATGCAACCTTCACACACCACTTCTGAAGATAGATATAAAACATATGTACTCTTAAATGTTATATTATACTGTACTGAGAAGCAAGCTATATATATTTGACCAATTAGTGATGCTTTACTCGGCTGTGCTTAGTTAGCATGTCATTAAATGGCCAACAACAACCACATAAGTGCAGATTGTCAGGCTTTGATTATACTTCTCTTTTGTCAAATAAAGTTTTGTAAGACCTTTGATGTATCCCTAACTTTCTGATGGATTCCATATTTACACCAGCAGGCACAGCAGTTCTCAAACGCCTGCTCACTTCCATAAGATTACCATGTCTCATCTGTTGGGTCACCTGCAATGCTCTCTAATAGGATTATCCTTTCTCCATCTACCAACTCTAAGTGAAACTACAGGACAAGGAATTGACTTTAACCTGAACATACACTAAAAAATCTTTATCAAGAGATAACATTCATGCTATTGTAACTTAATCAAAGGCAGAGGATGTTTCTTTTGATTTGGGCAAATAGTCTAAAAGGTATACAAAAGTCCAGATACATTCTTTCCCTGGCAGGTAAAGCACTGATTATATTTTAGAGCAAACAAAAATAGCTCTTTGAAAGAAAACAGAATTAAAAAAGCTAGTGTTTGACAGGTTTTCATTATAATTCTGTTCAACATTCAACTTTTTCAGCCACATCAATCAAAATATATCACTTTGATGTTTCCCTGTCTTTTGTTAGCTGCAAAGTTTAGATTTTTGTGGGATGATGACTTTTCTTCTGTTTCTTTTGCATGAATGCTACTTAAAACAAACAAACAAACAAATAAAAACAAAGCAAAACAAAACAAAACTCCAGCAAAACCATATCCCCGAGGAAATCAGAAATGTAACCTACAAATATCAGCACTGTGTTCCTTACCTGAAATCCATCCCAGTATGGGTGGGTCAGTAGGATAAAACTTCAAACTGGTTGTAATCTGCCAGAAAGCCCCTCATCATTAGTTAATTCCCAGACCGTATCTTCTGGTTTAGCAAAACAGTTGTGGCTTAGTGAAAGGAAACATTCTGTGTGCCCTGGGACTGCTCCTTTAGGCAAACCAAAGCAAAATTCTAGGGACAGTAGGTGATTTGATTCAAATTCACACCCCTGATCTCAAAGAAAACAGTAGTGAAGATGTACTGAGAGGGGTCATGAGGCCATGTACCAAAGTTTCTGTAACATAAATCCATCAAGTCAGCTGTTGATGGAAAAGGGACAGCACTGTTTGATGTGTATCATTCTAAAATAAATGTCATCAATTTTGGTTTGCCTTAGTCTACCACTCTGTAAATTGTGGTAACTGAAGAGCAGTTTCACGAGTGGCCCCTCTGCTCCTGCGCCCGCTGCTCTGGGGCAGGGTGGCCAGGCTGGGGCAATCCTCCATTCTGTGGTCTCCATCCATGAATCAGAACCCAAAGGCAAAAATACTGTGGCCACTTGCTCCCATCCTTACGGTGAACCAAAATGTTTTCAGGTTGGAGGTTGGATGGGCCCTGAAGGCTGGAGGGAGATGAGGAAAAGACAGCATTGTTTCCCATAACCTGTGACGCAGGTCACCTTCTAAACTGGGCAACCTGCAGAGTAGCACCAATGTCTCTCCCTCTCCCTTTTTTCCCATGTAAATCATTCCTTTAACTTAAAAATTACCAGGTGTATGGCACTTCTCTGTACACTTTTATATATGAGATCCCACCACGGCAGCGATTTCATATGCTTACATTCATTTCAACTCCTAGAAGATTTGCACAGCTGAATCCTGTATGTTTGAAAAGTGAAGTTTTTACTGGAAACACTGTCATAACCTTAACTGTAGCAGCATGAATGATGCTTCTATAGCACTAAGGTAATTTTTATAAGGTAAATAAATTCCGGTTTGATGCATGTCACACAGTGTGCCTTACACAAAGGATGTAATTACTTTGGACACAGATATTTTGGGATTCTTTAGTTTGAAATGACAACTTACTTTTACTATAAATGAAGTATATATTTATTCTCTTTGTGTGTCTCTTTCTATATTGCTCATATTCTTGATGGGAGGTGACAGTAATAAGATGTTTTGTTAATGTTACAGCCATATGATAGCTGGCTTTCAAAGAGTACTCGTCTAGTGACTCACATGCAATCCCAGCAGGTGCACTACAAAAAAAATACTTTCCCCCCACTGTTTTAGAAACCGTTGTATTAAAATACTGAAATGAGCTGGAACAACAGAAATGACTTGCTTGTACTGCCCTGAATTTCAGCTGCAATTCTGTTCTGTGATATTAAAGAGTTGCAAACATTATAGTTATTTCTGGAATAAAATCTTTTTACTGTTGTTATAATACATGTTGTGTTGGTTTTCATTACAATATTCAGAGAAAATAAAAATTAAATCTTTTTTTTTTTCTGTGTGCTTCTGTATAGAAAAAGACTGCAAGGTAATGCAATTTAGCAGCTCAAAGGATTTAGTTTCCAAGTAATAAGTTCCCAAGTGGTCTGAATCAAAAAACAAATAAATAAATAAATAGTGCCTGAGGATGTTTATTAATCCAGTTTAAAATGAGCTATAGACAGACTCTGATATCATCTCACAGATTGCTCATAAATTGTTTGCAAGTACACAACTTGCCTCATTAAATTGCTAGATGACAAGTCTGCTCCTTCATAAGGAAAATGTGGAGCACGTGGAAAACAATGCACTTTAAATGAAGGTCAGATCAAACCATGGTTGTAAATGAGGGCAGCTTCAAATATTCTAGTTTCACAGCTCTGTGCCTTTGTCTACATGGTGTACTTAGTGTAAAAATGAGTTGTGGGTTGCACCTTAAATTGTCTCTGTATCACTCTTTTAAAGACTTCTGCCTGGGCTATGTTGATCTCTGGCTATGGTTTAGAAAGTCTTGGGGGTTCCAGAACCAAAAGTATGCCGGTCCATGTTAGCATAGGCAATACAGCTGTCATAGGTGTTTAGGACTCTGTTTATGACTGCCCAACAGAGACTTGTTATCTGCTGCCTTCCTCCTTATCCTAGAGCCAGGTGGCAAGAGTGTTCCTCCTTCCTTAAGTTTTGGGAAATGTAAAGACCAGTCATCAGTGGTGACAAAGAACTGGCACATATGTGATCAGACTCCAGCCTTTTGGGGGACAACGTTAGAGAGTCCCCAGAACTAAAGATGAGAAAGAAACCATCTGGAAGAGATGCTCATCAATGCTTCAGTAGTGCCCGCACATTCATTAAAAATTTATATAAATTAAGAGTTTCTGAGCGGGCCTGATTACTCAAGTATGTGAAAGGACATCATATTAATGGGGATTCATATATATGACTCCCCTTTCTCAACCAGGTATCCAACTGACCTAGCAGCACAAGTTCCTTTCTTATCATGCAGAATTGACACTTCTTTTTGAACAGTATGCCAGACTCCAAATAAAAGGGAGATGTCCTTTCTTTGTCACCTGTTTAAGGTGCATTAACAAAGTAAAGAGGCATAGCTGTGAAATCCCTGAAACTGATCAGAAAATTGAATACAGATGTCTTATTAGACTGGGAACTCTACCAACTAGAACAAGGAACCAAACACATATTTTACAAGAAAAGCAGCCACCCCTAAAAACACACACACACGTGAAAATAAAGCTGCATGTTTTTATAAAATTTTCAGGTCAAAGGAGTGCTATAGTTCCATGTGAAGAATTTTGGAATCAGAATTTTGAATTTTAGTGTTCACCATCCACTTTTGATGTGTTTAGCAGTCCAAGTCATACCCAATCTAGTCTGCTGTTAGTTCTGTAGCTAAAAGAGCCACTCATTGGTGCAGCTCAAGAGAAGTATGTAGAAATTAAGCTGACCCAGAAGGTTATTTGATAAACTGAAACTAAACTGCATTTGATTTTTTGTGTGTTTGTATGTGTTTTCCATTGCCTTGTATTTGGAGTGAGTTTCAGGAATCAACTTTGTCTTTTTTGTCATATATTGATAACGTGCTATTATTATTATTATTATTATTATTATTATGAAAGATTTTGTGACAAAATACACTTGTTAACACTTGTACCAGTTTTTTCAGGCTCATACACCTCCTGGAAGGCACGACATACGTTTTTAACAACGTACCCATAAAGAACCAGAGTAACTACAAGGCTGTTTGACTGCTCTAGCCCACAGTACTGCTTATGTAGCTGTTATCTCCCAACTTTTTCTGGAAATGTATGTTTACTCACACTGGGACCACCTTTACCATGTGTTTGCACAGCACATGCATCACACCTCATAATGCACTCTGCCTGCCTGTGCTGTATGCCAACAGGATCACCATTAATTCCACATAATGTTAGCAGAATATTCAGCTAGCTCTGAAGACCTTTGCACCGCCAGAGCAGATATAGCTGCTGATTTTTATCTACACCTCAGGTATAACTGCATCTCCAAGCCAATATACACACAAAATACATAAAAGTTAATGTGCACTTGATCCTGGTGTTGGCAGCAAAGAGGCAGCTCCTCTTGGCTCTTATTTGGAAACTTTCAGCTAGGCATCAATGCATGCTCCAACATAAGCTTCCCAGAGTTATTGTAAGAATTTTGCTAACCACAGACTGGTGCTTGGTTCACTATTCATAGTTCCACCTAGTCTTGCAGCCACTTGTACAGGCAGGATCATTCACTGGATTTATTCATGGCGGTGCTGGCAGAATCACGACATTGGGTTGTGAACTCCTAAATACATGGACAGTGCATTGTTCTGTGGTCCCCACCCATGGACCAATGAGCACATATATGCACCTCACAGACATTACTGAAGTTTTCCATATGCCCATTTCACTCTACTCATTTGCTTGCCACATGCTGTTATACTTTTTAGAATGAAACAGGTATTTGGAATGGGATTCAGCTGTCTGAATGTGTGTGTCTTTTACCATTTGGGATGTTCCTACATAGTATCCAAGATATGGACAAAAAAGACACAGACACCTAAGGGATACCTGCTCCTGCAGGGCAGCAGAAGAACAGGCAGGATACCTTGAAGCATCATGGATTACACTAGCTGTCTTTGAGTAGCTAACTAAACCAAGCCAGATGTCTAATCTTGATCTGTGATCTGAACTTGTTTCCTGAAGCTTCTTCTCTTTGTAATCTATAACTTCATTAGAAAAATATGACGCTTCTTACAGGAATGGAGTTGCTAATGCAAGAGAACACCAATTATGCATCCTCTTCATAAATTCCAAGTGTAGACCATCCCTTTCAAATGGATGACCATAACATTTTTTTGAAATTTTGGGTTAGATATTGTATGTTGATGACTCTACTCCAGTGCTTAGAGTATTCTTTTATATTTTTCTTACCAGGTCAAGTAAGGTCCTGACTTTTTGTCCTATTTTTGCTGCATACTCAGATGTCCTCTGGCAGATCCAGCAGATATGCTGAAGGAGGCAGAACCTACAGATGTTTGTGACTCTGCACAGTCTAGAATTTATTGTGTCTGTTGCTGAGACATTGTAAAGGATCAGGTAGGATCAAAATGAGGTGAGTGGCTTTGAAAGTTGTAATAAGCTTGGTAAGGGATGCCTGTGTGGCATTTACTGATGTGGGAAGGATAGCCAACTTGATGAGAGAGTTTGTAAAGAACAGAAGGAGGCAGTGGTATCTTAAACTACTGCTGCAACATCCAAAAAAGCAAGACTGATTATAGTCTGTTGTTCTAACCAGACCAGGTCATGAACTGTCTTTTTCATTGTAAGTTTGTGCAACAGCCAGCACAAAGCCAAAACATATGAGTCCCTTACTGGGACTCCTAGCGCCTCCCACCAACCCTGTACACAGCATTTTGGAGTGATGAAAAGCCTGGGCCACCTGGCTTGTGTTCTATAGAAATTTTCCTTGAAACACTCATGACTTCTGTACCTGCCAACTCCTCGCCTCTTTCTGGGACTGCTTGCTTCTGTCCTTGCTTTGCCCCCTCATTTTCTCAGGCATCTGTTTGAATGGATGGATTCTGAATCAGAGGTAGCATATCCAGGTTAAAAGAGGATATTTATTTATTTCATAGAATCATAGAATATCCAGATTGGAAGGGACCCACAAGGATCATTGAGTCCAACTTCTGGGCTCCCAAAAAAACACCAAAAATCAGACCATGTGTCTGAGAGCATTGTCCAAACACTTCCTGGACTCCAGCAGGCTCAGTGCCATGAACAACTCAATCACAATCCCTTTGATTTGTTTATCTATCTATCTATCTATCTATCTATCTATCTATTTTCCAGTGGTGACAGATAAAGGGATGTCAATGATCTGGTAGAAAATCATGGACTGAGGAGGAGGAAGGAAAGAAGAAGCAGAATTGTTGTGACACCCATAGAACCACTGACGCCCGGGTACTGTAGCCAAAAGCTACATCAGCCAGCGTCTCTGCTTTTTTTGTGGTTCATTTCATTATTTAAATCTGTGTTTTCATACCTCTCTGCCATTGCCAACAAGAGGAGGGCTGCAAACAGGCTGGAAAAGCCTTGCATGCTACAGGGTTTACAATTTGTAATAGCTCTGGTATGTTTATGTTTGGGGATTAATTTTACAAAGCAAACTAGTGCATGCTTTGTGTGTTTGTGTTTACTACTCCCTTGGCACGCATTTTTCTCTGCAGTAAGTGCCTGAAGTAAAATAATGCATCTATGTTCCTACTGGTAATTTCTGTCCTCCTACTAGCCTTGCATGCAGAGTTTGTGCTGACCAGAGAAGTCTGCTCCTGTGGTTTCAGTCGGGTCCCCCGCTCTCAGCATTTTGCTGAGGCTCAGCACTACGCTGAGGTGTCAGCCCGTGCTGTTGGACACGCCAGCCCACGAGCTGCTGCTGGACGTGTCTCCTGACTCAGCAGCACAACAGGGCGGATGCCTGGCTTTGTGGTCGCCCGCCCTGCCCTGTTGACTGAGGCAGAGAGAAAGGTTCATGCTCAGCCCAATCATCGGTGTTTACAGCCTGCCAAGCTCCAGCCAGGAGCAGGCAGTAATGCTCAGAGAGCAGATCATAAACAAAAAAAACGCAGTCCAGTATTGGTCCAAGCAGGCCTCCTAATAGTACACTGCTATGTTTCAAAGTATGAGAGTATGTGGTGAGTAATAAAAACAGCTTACATTGGCCATATTATCCATCTCTCAGCTACAAATGTTTTCCTATAGCCAACACCACAGCCCTGAAGCACTGCACAGTAAACTGGATTTGCAGGGCAGTGCTGCCATTGGGCCTTGCCAGTGATCCCACTTTCCCATCTGCAGTCTTTGGGCAGAGAAGCAAACCTATTGTCTTTTCATTTGGGAAAGTCTGAGTTGTTTTATTTTTACCATCATTTGATTTTTTTTGGTTGTTACTAGTATGAAAATAGCTTCTGTCAGCTATGCTTTTATATTGGGCAGTATCTGTACATTGGAAATAAGAGCTCATTATGCCAAGCACTCTTTGGATGCAATAGTGAAACTGAAAAAGTTCAGGAGCATTGATTAGCTAAATATGAGAGAAAGTGGTGAACTAAAAAAAAAAAAAAAAGATATTGAATCAACAGAGTAGCAGCATGAAAACAGTAAAACACACTACACCCACAGCCTAAATCCTGAGTTACGGTAGAAAATGTTTATCTGACATGCAGGGTACCCACAGTACTACTGAATTAGATTGCTTCGAGGCGAATTGTCTAATTGCATCACCACAATTTGTGTGAAAGCAGAGCAACTACCCTCTTTCTCCTAAAAATTATTTATTCACTCAGTATGTGGGTTTGGGGAGCTAATGTAGTTTGCAAACTGGACTTTCTTCAGTCAAAAAATAGTAATAAATTTGGAGATGCTGAAGGAAAATACGTTGTTTAGTGCTAGAAACAAAAGGACATTTCAGAATGTCAAGCAAAGAGAAAAGATTTTATCTTCTTGTGGTTCAACTCAACAGTCCAGTAATCAGGACACTCACCTAAAAAACAGGACTTTTTATCTTGGATGAGAACAAAACCCAGATGCCTGGCTCCTCTGTAGGTACTTAATCATCATTTTATAGGTATCTTCAGGCTCTGGTCCAGTGAGAATGGAATTCTCTAACCAAGAATTCAGCTGCATCAGTAGGGACCTCAGAAAGATATCTGGTCCAAATTCTCTGCAGCCAGCTGATTCACACAGTGATTCATACAGTAGCCTCTCAGGATGCTGCCCTACTTTGAAGTTTTGACTTTAAAGGTTGCAAAGCACCTACAACAGAAGGACAGCTTTTCTGTGACTAAAATGGTCAAGCACAGCTATGGCTGATGGGTTGCCTTGAGGTCCCAGCACGCCTTCAGAATTTAAATTAGTTGCAGGTGGTGACAATGGGCAGATTCTCTCTAGCTATGGCCAGGCTCCATCAAGATTTTGGCTTGCTTTTTCAAGGCTTTGGCATCAGGCACTTCCTTTCAGCTATCCACTGTTCTCTGAACTCCACCCTGCCCTGCACATCCCTGGTCATTCCAAAACAGACAATGCTTCACTGAAGACTGATCTTGGACAGATCCGTTAAAAAGAAAATCAGGGTCATTATTTGTTGTTCTAAGAGACATAGAAAGACACAGTGAGATGTTATCAAATGCCAAGACAGAGCCCCTTATCACATCTTATCCCTTACCACTTTCTCTCCTAATGCTCGCCATATACAACATTGGAAACTACTTATAGTATGTCTGCCTTGTTTTTCTACTAAATCATTCACTGTCCTCTGTAAACATGATGAAGTCACCTCCTGGTTTTGTGGTTTGCATCGAGTCCCCTTCCTTCCGTTCCTATCTTAGACTCCTTAGGGCATGTAGACACACATCTGGGCCTTCAGCCTGCCACTGCCAATGTCTCATTTTCATTTAGCCAGCCATGCGTGGGCACACATCCCTCGGTGGTTGTGGCCAGCCTCCACAATACAGTGGGTTTGCTCCATGAGTGCTACAGTTCGGCTGAATCAAGGTCCTCTGACTGCTCTGTGGGCCTGAACAGACCTGTCATGAAAAGTTAAATGAACGTTAGCAATGGCAAGTTACCCATGGATCACTCAGTTATGCTGCAGTAAGAAATTTCTGAGTTCCCACGGGTTTCCCTGCTGCACGTACAATGCTGGCATTTTAAAATATCACAGCCCACAGCCAGAAAGCAAGGTTTTATGGCATGCTGGACCTGTTCCCTGTGTTTTCAGCTGAGAGTGCCAATCACTGTGGTATCTAAGTACTAGCTGTCCTTTTGAACAGTCTGTGTCACGTAAAGAGGGATCCATCCCACTTAACTTCAGACTTCTAAAGGCTGTCTAGTCTCACTAGTTCACTATGCTCCCTTTACAAATGATGAGGAAAGACAAACATCTCCAGAGAGTTAACCTTCCCATCTACTTTTTTACCCCTGTGTTGTGGCGGAAGTTCACTACACTCATGAAGCTCTTGTTCATGGACAGATTTGGCTAGACAGCTTTCAGATTTCTGAAAGAAGGCAAGGAATTCAGAATACAAAATACGCACCCGTACCTCAAATAGTTAAAAAGTCCTTTTCCTCTGATATGTTCTTATCTTGAGAACCAGTATTACAAGGTGCAATAGAGGGAGCGATTTCTGACAAAACATGTTTAACACATCAGAAACAGAACGTATGAGATCTAATAGATAGAAGCAAACCCCAGGCAAATTTGGCCTAGAAATTCACACAGGTATGCATTTGTAGCAGTATAAGCAATTAACCACTGCAGCAGCTCACTGAAATATCTAACATCAATTTATCTAACACATGAAATCTTTAATGTATAAGAAATATGTATGCTGTAGCTAATATAGAAATTACAATGTAAAAATAACTGAGGGCGGTTCACTGCTCTATACAATCCAGAAAATTATTTTTGGAAAAAAAACAGTAGTCCTTTCTAAATCTATAACATAAAACTCCTGAAGTGTATACCACCCAACCATGGCAATCAGAGTAGGAGCAAGCAAAGCTTCATGGAATTAGGAATCTAAGCCTTCTGAAGTAGAAAGGAGCATGGTATGCCTTTTTTGTCAAGTTTTTAATTGATGGCATTATATACTTTATTGTCTATATTTTCTTTCACAATTGTGCCCTTATTCTAACTGCAGAAAAATGCATTTTGTAGCAGCGACACAAAGTCTCAATCGAGTTACAGGCATAGTGGTGCCAGGGAATTTTCTGCCCTTTTTCTACGTTTGCTAACCCCCAACAAATCTGAGTGCGTTGGAGGATCAGTATCTGTCACCTGAGGAAGGTGGCTGTAGCGATAGATGCAATGCAAGCAAGTTCTCGATGCCCTTGAGCAAGAGGTGATTGAAAGATGGGATGTAAGCTGTTTAGTGGTGACTGAATGACAGATAAATCCTTTATTCTGAGAAGAATCCTACTAAAAATAGAAAGATTTACATGCTCACAAAGTACAGGCTCCTCTCCAAATAGAAGAAGGTGCCCAAACTTCTGTCTAGCTGCAGTCTTACCTACACCCTCTCCCAGCAGGACAGCGGAAGAAAAACATACCACACAGTGAGCTCTAGGTTTTTCCTTGGAGCTGATGATGTTATCCTCTTATTTGTTGCCTTTGACAACTGTCTATAATTGTTTGTGCCTAAACATTCCCCAGCTGGTGTGTCCCTGTCACTGGAGTCTCTGGAGCCCCTCTTGTCCCTTGCACTTTCCACAGCACATTGCTGCAGACCCAAGATGCGATATGTCCAGTGACATCATTTCCCTGGCAGAGGCTTCCACTCATGTAGCTCTCTCAGCTACTGGCTCAAGAAGATGGCCAGAAGTCAAAACACTGCATTTGGTGGAAGATGTTCAGCAAACGTTGTGACCAGAAGATTTCAGATTTAACATTCTAAAGGAATGGAATTGTACCACAACATTTCCGAACAGCTCCAGTTACAACTCTGTAATGCCAGCCAGCATTCAGAAGCTGTGCCAGGAAGTTCTCCACTTTGCTATACTCTTTTATTAATAGCATTTTGCCAAGATGCCCTCTGGGACAAAATTATTATATAGTGGTTAAATGTCTGTTAGTGAAAGAATGCTTTATATTACCTTTTAACCACAGTCTGACTGAATTCAAACACATTCCAGGAGGTACCTGGGATGCATCAGAGATGCATCTGACTAGCTTTTCTAGCCCTACACGAGACCACAGACAAGGCTGAGATTGATTTATTGATATCTGCTCCGTCCCACAGCTTACACAAGCAGTGGCAACAAGCTACTTAAATATACAAACCTGTATCTTGATGTAGAGTGGCCTTATCCCAATTAATATACTTTCTTTTTTCTTTTTTTTTTCTTGCAAAACAAATACATCTGATCTGATCTAATGTACAAAAAGAAACAATTAGGTCACATGCATCTTTACTTCAGCCTCTCAGAGCTGCTAGAAAAAACATTATCAATACTCTTGCACAAAAACCCTGATATAAAGTATAGCTATTGAAGAAAAACAAGAATATTTAAAAGAGATGCCCATACTGTTGTATACAGTGAGTGAGTGACCTGAGTTTGTCCTACTGATGAGCTCTTTTCTGTAATCATCTATTTTATAAAGTAGCCGTGAGTATAACTTAAATTATTTTGGCTAAATATTTAGTTGCCATTTCCATGAGAGGGTTAAAAAACCAACCACACACACACACACAAAAAAAGTCACCGTTTCCCTCCTGTAATGAAACCTTACATTGTAAAAAGTAATGACTAGAGCAACAAGATGTAGCTAGAGGGAAATCCTAGGAGAGGTTTCTGTTGAAATGACACACATATAGTGCATTGCACAGTCCTTGTCTGAACCATTTAGAACATTATTTTCAGCTTGTTCACACACAGACACTATGAATTATACTAATGACAAATGAATTATACTAATTAAAACCTACTATCCTTTGGTGTTAGCTGCTTTACAAATGTAGTAATATTTTTCAGCCACAGAAATGTCATGACATACGCTTAGTGAATTCCAGTTCTTTGTGTTTTTTTTTGTTTCAATTATATTAAAACAAGGTGGCTGTAATGTATCCTTTTTTTTTTTTTTTTTTTTTTTTTTAAGTGGACAGTAAAGGTGCATCTACACTGCTAAGGGATTTCTAAGGAATTTCTCTCTTTCCACTCTAGATCCTCGTCATGTTAACATCCAAACACCTCATATGAGCATGCAAATGCTCATGAATGAATCAAGTTTTCTGGAGAGGAAACCTAGACAAAGTTTAAAGGATGATCAGTCTATGCCAGCATCCATATTCTACTGGACCAGCTGTAGCTTACAGCCTGCTCTGGTCATATAAGCGACTCCCTTGTGCTGTCCCAGATTGGTCAAGAGTGTGGAATGTGCTAAAAAATCTTATATTTTGGCAAGGGAGACCCAGATATTTCTTGCACTACCACTGCAATTGTTTGTTTATACCTGGTTTCTTACAAGCATTATGGTCTCAGTCTTATTACTTGAAGAATTCTGAGACAAGAATAGATGCACACAACTGTGTTCAAAGCACTTGGCCAAGGCAAATCTTTGGTATGGAGTTGGACATAGGCTAAGAGAAAGTGACATTTCAAGTTTGTTCTTTTTCTCATGTAGTTGCTCCATGCCCTCTTTTCTGGTAGGAAATAAAGTTCCTACATGTGGGAGGGAAAAGGAAGTGCTGTGTTAAAGGCATATTGCTACCTCTCTCCTGCACCATCATACCCAACATCAAATATGCAGAAATTTAAGGAATTAAAAACCAAAAAACCCTCAACTATATCTAACATATGGGCTTGCAGAGGAGGATTAACATTAGTATGCACTACATGAATGCATGAGATTTTTCTTTTCACAGGGGACAGAAATTATATGGATCTATGGATCTCGTGTGCAAAGCAGGAAACTCAACAAGTCTGTACAAGAGGTTGGAGCTCAAACTTTTTTCTTTTTCTTTCTGCTATTCTGAAGGAGCTTAATTGCTTGTGAGAGTCTATTTTTCCCCATCGCTTCCACTCTCCATTTTGTGTTCTCAAGTCCTAACGTAACCACTGGCTGTTGAACAGAACCAAAAAAAGGAAACAGAGGAAGTGAATATATATGAAAAATATGTCAGGATGTGACACTAACATGGTGGAAGACTGTGACAGTAATAGATCTGGTCTGTTTCTGGGAATTTCTCTCTCTGTTATTGAATGCACTGAGCTGATTTATACTGCAGATTGACTTTTACCACTTATAATTAACACAACAGGTGCAGAGGGTGCAAAAAGTTATTGTGATTTGCTCAAGTAGGCTTCCAGAAAACTATCAGAGGTGTAATCAAACAAGGACCACTACAAATAATAGGAGTGTCATCACCACCACAAACACCCCAGAGGCTCCTGTGAAATGTTCTGTGAGTTTCTGGAGAGCTTCAGAACTGAGTACTTCAACATATCAGATGGTTAATCATTATATATATATATATATATATATAATTTTTTTTTTTGGCAGACAAGTCAGGTTTTAAGGATGACCAAATTAAAATGAGATGATTTCTGGACTTTCATACTGCTTGGCCTAGTGTAGAAGAACTGATCATGATACTAAAAATAATAATATAAAATAATAAATAAAATAAAATAAAATAAAATTGATAGAAAAGTGTTTGACTCAATTTTGTTTTTCAGAAAATCTTTTAATCAGAGTATAATTATTAACATATATCTCTAGACTGTTTGAAATGAAATTTAAAATAATGTTTGTGAACCTATGTAGCACTGATCCCGTAGCATGTCCAGACTGTTGAGCCAGGGATCATTCTAAATTAAACTGAATATTACAGAATTGAAGGAAAATAATAATAATAACCAAAAAGAACAAAACAAAACAAAACAAAAAGCTTGACTGAGTTTTTCCAATCTTTTGTCTCATCTTTCTCTATGACAGAAACACATTCGCAAGATTTAAATGTTTTCATTTCTTCTGTTTTGTTTTTACATGACTTAACTCTGAGCACCTAGAATTCTTTAGAAACAGCAATAAATAACATAGCATTTATCCCAAGTAAAATAAGATTATGTACGTGTCCACTGCAAATACCAGGGAAACTTATCAAATATGTCAGTGATTTGGCCCCAAAGAGTACTAACAAGAACCTAAATTAAAATATAACAAGCCACAATTCCTAGACAAAATTATTTCAGGGAAGAGGATTTGCAGAAGTTTCCAGTGAAGCAGATGGGATGAGAACTTCATATTTCCTAATATCTGATTAAGCTGGTTCTTGGAATAGCTGCTAGTATCCATTTTTGAGGAATATAGTCTGTACACAAAAAGTAAAGTCAATGAAAAATAAAAATAAATATTGTTAATATGAAAATGTACCCATAATGAGTTAAAATTAAAAAATCAGTTTTGTTTGGAATTTTGGCATAACTGGAGTCTTAATACCTGGATTCCCACATACACCAGACACTGCAACATTACCACAGAAAATCACGGGACCTCAAGAGAATGATTTCCCAGAAGACAAGTCAATGGTAACCTTCAATGGTTAAAACTGGGCCAATTTCTGTTGACTTTTTTAGACCAATAGAATAATTGCTATGAATGTAATTTAGGAGCAATTAAATCAGTGAATATTGCTTCAGCAAATAATTTCAGCCACAAGAAAGGATGAAAGAAAAATTTCATTTGATCGTTTTTCATTTGATCCTTTCTGAAGATTAAATACTTATTTTTTCTTTTTTTTTTTTCTGAAGTTTTTTGTTGTTGTTGTTGTTAATCTTGCTTTCTTCTTTGAAAAAGCAGTCTGCTTTCCCTTTTTCCCTGTCCTCCCTAGCTTGGCAGTAGACAAGAAAGAAACCCAAACAAAATCAACCTCACTGTGGTTTGATTGAACCAGTTGATTTTCCCCCAACAAAATAACACTGATTTGAAAGGCCAGTCTGTGAGTTTGCTTCAGTTATTATCTTTTACCATGAAACTAAAAAGGGTACATTGCTTCCTTGGTCTGTGGAGGTGTATCTATGGTAACAAACCAAACAGGTTCAAGCACTGTCCCATAGCTACACATGCTGTCTCATTTTTTGCATACTCCTTGATGGTCATTTGGCTTACGTCAGTTGGCACTCTTCCAGAAATATCTGGTTAATGATTCAAATATGGGATAAGCCTGATAGACAGAATGAATAAAATAAAATCATTTTATGTGGTTGGAGAGCTGCATTTCTTTGTATGATGCCTACCACTTTGTGGTCCAGAACCTGACAACACCTGTCCAGATAACACTCCCGGGTGAGGTAGGCCAGCATCATTGGACCTCGAGGTCCTGATCTCACAGCTCTGAACCCTCAGTTCAGGGGTTTGCAGTTTGCAGCATTGCAATGGATGGAGGCAACACTGAGAAAGAATAGCAAGAGAGTGCTGATGTGTCTGCAACAAAGGTGGAAAAGGGAGAAAAGTATTAACAGTAGCTAAGGTAGTGCTGTTATTTTCACGTGCCGGTACATCTAAATAACTGCATAACTGTCTCTGCCTTGCATCACTACTGACAAGATATCTGGGACAGAAGATAGCATAGAAAGGGAGTAAAGATGCATGAAAAACAACAGTGAAGTCAGCCAATAAAAGTTGGGAATGAAGACCACATATAAGTGGTAAGAAAATATCTTATTAAGGGAAATCCAAAACTAGTGGTACTTCATTGTTCTCTACAACTTCCCGAGGAGGGGAAATGGAGAGGGAGGAGCTGGTCCCTTCTCCCTCATAAATGATGACAGGAAGCGTGGGAATGGCACAAAGCTGCAACAGGGCAGGTTAAGACTGGATATTAGGATTTTTTTATTATTATTTTTTATTGTGAGGGTGGTCAAGCACTGCAACAGGCTTCCTAGCAAGGTGGTTGATGCTCTATGCCTGTCAGTGTTCAAGAGACATTTAACAGTAACCTTAAGAATATGCTTTAACTTTTGGTTAGCCCTGAAGTGGTCAGGCAGTTGGACTTGATGATCTTTGAAGGTCCCTTCCAGCTGAACTAGTCTAGTCTAGTCTAGTCTAGTCTAGTCTAGTCCTATGTCCTCTCCAGCTCCATTCTATAGAGGTGGGGGAAAAAAAAAAAAAAAAAAAAAAAAAAGAGTGAAAAAAAGGCAACAGATTAAATGAATATGCTGAATCAGACACTGTTTCTGGCCCTCTCTACAGTGATGGTCTGTGATGTTTTTCTCTTGAGTAATACTCACAAATTTTTTGATAGCATAAAAATATAGGACTAAAAAAAGAAGCTGATCACCTAATTAGACCTGGTGTCCATGTGCATCTCACCCAAGGACAGAGATACTATAATCTTCATCACCCTTTCCTGCATAGATGATCTGTCTTTGTGGCAGAAGGATTTCTGTGTCTAAATCTCTCTCACTGCAAAGTAAGCCTATTACTTCTCAATAGATGAATAGAAATGAAGAATAGTACATTACGTTCTCTTTTGCAACAAGCTTCTGCTGAAAGTATTAACTTTCAATAGCCTATCCCAGTGGTGTTCTATGTTTTAACAGGTGGAAGAAGTAGGACAAGAATATTATTTCTGTGCTAGGGAAAATCCAGATATTTTAACTTTCAGTAGTTCCATAATGGGCCTATTGCAGGTATTCAGTAAATTTGATGTTGCCAGGACCACAGCCACCTTCTTGCTCTAGCGCAGTCCTAGCATTCAGCACCTCAGCTATTCCAGTGGATATTAAATGGAAGGCAAGAGAGGTCTGGGAGCTCTGCTGCTCTCACCAAGAAAATTCATACGGCTCATTGTTGAGGTGCTCCTTTAACACAATAAAAGACTGTTCTCATAGGCAGCAAATAGCCTTGAACTTCCCATCTTTGTGATGCTCCTGTAACACATGCATCCACTGCTGTTAATGCCTGATGCAGATTTTTATGGTCTTGCAAACTACAGAGATTCAATCGTCTAAGTATACAGATTCAGGTACGAGTCTGGCTGCTCTGATATAAAACCTGTAGGTACTTCCACACTTTTCTGGAGAGGTAGCTGTGAGTCAGGTAGAATGTTTGATAGCTTTTGAAGTAACCAATATTTAAGCAAACGAGTCTTTCCCAAAGAGTTTTACCACAAAAGGCTCACTTCCTCTGCTGGCAAATGCATTTCATACAATTAGAGATGCTCTAGGCTAACTCATATAGTTTCCAAAACTTGCTCCAAAAGCTTGCAGGGTTGACAGTAAATCAGGTGTCATTACTCTTACCTCATCATGAGCATATCTGAGGATACGTCCAATGGCACTAATATGTATAACTGTGCAATCAAATTGAGCCCAAAATGTGGGATTCAGCTCCAAATGTTTCAGGTTCCTAAATTTAGCTTCCTTCATGTACTCTGGGTATCTGCACTCCTATCATAGTCAGTTTAGCTCTAAGGAGAGATTCCTCTGCCTAAAAATACAGTGACAGTGCCATTTTATTTTAGACTTTTTCTTCTGAACTCTGGCTGCCACTCAAAGAGGGCATTGGTCTCGTACAGGTCCTGTGTCTATCTGCAAGTTCTATGCATTTATCTCAGATACCCTATGCTGTCTAATATAGCATCAGACATTCATTTGTAAGCAAATGTACCACCTGTGTTCAATAAAGTCAACTGAGCACAGAGAACTATGTAGGTGGCTAATATATGACATCCTTTCCTTTTCAGCTGTTGTGATTATCCACTAGATCAGCAGGGACTCCAACAGCATCTTAAATACTTCAGTCATTTATAAATGTCTAGCTGTAATGTTCCAGTTAGGTGTCTGAATTTGTCACTGACTCCCACCCCAAGTAGCCAGTCTGCAAATAGTGATATATATATATATCTTTAGTTTCCAGAAGAACAAACCAAACCAACCAACCAACCAACCAACAAACCAAAATAAAATGTTTTCCTACTTGTTTGGTTACTGCAGAAAAAAAATAAATAAAATAAAATAAAATAAAATAAAATAAAATAAAATAAAATAAAATAAAGTGAGCTAATATGTTTCTCTCTTTGCTCGGTGTTTCCATCATATAAGTCTAACCATGGTCACAATACTTAACATCATTGAAAACCAGAGGATCAATATAAACGTATATATATACACTTACACTCAGTCACATGATCAGAAGCAAACTGCAAAAATGAATCAAGGGGTCCAACTGTAGCTACTCCAGTCCTTTAAATCGAAGATATTTTCACCTTTATAATAGGAAAGTATTAGTTAGCCTTTACAAAGTTAAGCTTTTGCAGTCAGAAAAAGAAACATGGAGTATTTTTATTTTAGTAAATGATATAAAATGTGGAAATGCTATATTAAGCATCCAGTTGGAGTAATGGTGGTAAGAGATCAAAATACTATAGTTGGACAGAAAAAAAGAAAAAAAAAATTTAAAAAAAAAGTATATATGCATATATATATTCTTTTGCCATGTTTCTGTGGTTTCAAGTTGCAACACAAGCTAGGACTTTCAAATAGCTTTGTTTGCTACAGCAAGAAAATTATAGTTAAAAAAGCCATTATTATAAGAAAGTTATTATTTCGTTTCAGTAAACATAGTTGAGTTTGCTAAAGTACATAAGTGTTGTAGCAGGTTATCTAGAACTTTCCATAACAACAGCAGGAGCTAAGCAAGAAAGCATGAATAAAAAGCTCTGTGCCAATGAATATCAAGTTGTCCCATGTAACTTCTACTCTTCCAGTCTTTGGCCCGTGTCCATCCAATTTAAATGTCAAATACAGAAGGGAAAATTACAAACCTTCTGTTTGACACACTGTATCATTTTCTTTTATTTTTTATTTTTATTTTTTCCTTTCATTGAACTTTTATCCAGGGAAGGAAGGATAGATCAGAGTTATATGCATAGGGTTTGCTGGATATGAACTTTTAAAAAGTCTTAGTTTAATTCTGTGCACCTGGTCCTGGTATTGCTGTGAGTTCAAACAGTTTTATATTTCTTCCCTACCAGTTCTCCTAAGACTTTACAAGAACAAAGCTAATAAATTCCACAGCACCAAACACAGAAGCAATTGGAAGCTGTTTTCTAATCCAGACCTACACAGACTTGTGTCTTTGCCCATATCCTACATCCCTAATGACTAGATTCTCTCTCTGTATGGACATAAAACAGTCTATCACTTGTATTTGAATCCCTTTCTTTAATGTTATTAGACTACATAGGCACATATTTTAGAGGTCAGATGGCTTGTTAGCACAATATATATGACTTTGTGAAGTTCTCAACAAGCAGATTTGGAAGAACAAAGACTTTAATATTAATACTTATGGAGTTAAAGAGAAAATAAAATGACAACTTGTATTCTTAATGAAGTCAATCTACCTTATGAAATATCCCTGTCTGAGGGAGAGCTAGATAATGTTTTGTCATGTCTCAGCACCATCACTGAATTACAGCTTTATTAGTCACCTACCCAAGGTTTGAAAGCTTATAGGATGAACCTCCAAATGGAGGACCCTATTTCTTTCTCTGAGCTATTGAACGAGCCTACTCTGTTGATGGAAACTTCATGCATATATTTTAGAGTGCTGAAGCTTGATAAGATCAATCTAAGCCTACAAGTAGACTAAAAATAAAGTACCCTTGATTCTAACACTGTTTAGAAACAATTAAAAACATTCTCTCTTTTTCCTTTTTTTTTTCTATTTTTTCTTTTTTTTTTTTTTTTCCCTAAAAGTCTTTAGCCTCCAAAAAGTGTCCTTGTGAAAATTTCAGATGACTGGCAGCTTGAAACAATCCATACTGTTATGAATGTTCTTCTGAATTGTATTTAGTGATTTCTTCCTTATCTGAAAAATCTGCAAGACAAACATAAAATATCTGTGCTTCTATCTTATTGAATCTGTTTTCACAACTTTCACGTTTTCTTTTTTTTTTTAATAAAAGATCAGCGAAGCTGATAACATGAAACATGAGAATTCCATATCGTTTCAGTATTCACTTGCTACCATGCTGAAACACCAGCTAATCAACTGCTTATTATTTTAATTTCTATGGCTTATATTCAGATAGAATGAAAAGGCTTGCAGAGATTCCCCAGAGCACATGATTGAAATGATATTTTAGAATGACGGCACAATCAGATAGGAATTATATTTTGCTTTGATTAAAATATACTTTCTGTTGAGTTTTACTTGTTAGCCTTGTAACAGAAGTAATTTACAAGATGGTTTTATTCAACGAAAATGCATACACAAGGGGATGCTTAAAGAGATGTTGGAAACCTTGTTTTAGACAACGAAACCTTGTTTGTTTGCTCATGTTTAACATCATGAGGATGCCATGAAACAACAACAGAATAAACAGATTTCTTTATTATTGGTGCAATTCTTGATTACGGAAGGAAGAATAAATGTTAAGTAACTGGAAATATATGACAGATTTATAGCTCTTTGCTTTTCACATAAAGCTGTGGAAGTGGAATATTTAGTTTACCATTATGTCATCATTCATTTACAAAAGCTGACCCAACATTTGGTGGATGTTATAGTTCTAGGCAGCTGTTATGAACTATTTTGGAACACTCATGGTTCAAATATAAGAATGCCACAAAGCTTTCTTGGCTAATATTAGCTACTACCTAAGAGACATTTCTTTAGATCCATGAGTTCCAGTGTTCAGAGTATTCAGCTCAGTTAAGATACTTCTAAGAAATCCTGGGGAATGTGTGAAAACGTTCTGATTACTTTGTAAGAGTTTTAATTTCCTGCTTTTAAAGACCACTGCCCTTAATGGACAGAGATGTCTTAGAAGGTGAAACAGCACTCAGAATCAGTTTTATCAAAAGGTTTTGAAATTAAAAAAGATATGTTTACTTAAAAACTCTCTTTTCAGCAAAAGTAATAATTCATAAATCTCAAAAATGAAATTCATTATTAAGTTCATACTTAAAGCTTTGCTCTAGCATCCTTTACTGTTTTGAGGGGACAGCAAATAGCTGTTGGTATATCCTGAAAAGTTCCTAAAGCAAAAACTGTTCTGTTCCTGCTTTCCAGACCTTATAACAAGTTTTATCTCAAGTTTCTGCTCTGAATGAAGTGTTCCCTAGATACTCCTTCACAATATTATTATTATTATTATTATTATTATTATTATTATTATTATTATTATTGTTGTTGTTGTTGTTGTTGTTGTTGTTATTATTCTCCCATTTTCCTCTAATTTGGCAATAGGACCTTGCATGGTACTGATGAAAGTACACAACCCAGATGGGTATTTCAGTGCCAGATTCATAAAGGAATTATGTGTTAAAGATGGATGGGGTCGGGTGGCAGTGAGATTCTTGAAATCCCTGGTTTTGAGTTCAAGGAATTTTCCGCAACACAGCCCAGGTTGAGGTTGACGTAGCTAGGTTAAAACCAGACTTATTTTTCTCTTCTCTTCATCTCTGAATATTGCATGCCTCTGTGTACAGTGATATCTTTTCAGCAAGAGGAGTAGATAGTGCTTGCAATATCAGTTATAGATGATTAGGTCACTTTCTGGGGAAATGAGTTTACAATGGGGAAAACAGTCTACAATGACCACAATTCCTGTCTTAAATGTCTCAGTTAAATGTTTAAATTGGGGCAAACTGTATCTGGTCATAGATGTGCCCTGAGAGATGCAGCCTGCTGCACAGGACAGTTTAAATTAGAGTTTGTGGTTTAGGTATCATGTAAATTTTCTCATAAATTCTAGGCTTTAGTCACTAAAATTTACGCTTTTGCTTTCTATTGCCAATTGTGGGAACTTTTCTGCTAAAAAGTCATGTTAATTCCCATTGTGACGTCCCAAGGTAACACTATTCAAATTGAATGTAATTCACATTGAATAATATCAGGAGCAGAATTTCAGCATTGTCTGTAAAATAATTTGTATCCCAGTTGTTACTATACATTTCCTACATTTATATTATGAACATTTGTGTTCTGTAATTAGTGTGGAAAGATGATTGTCTCCATAAAGTCCAATTTCCCTAAAATGTTCAACTGCTTTTACCGATAGGTTACTATGTTTCATACATTAAGACTACTTTTATTTCATTAAAATGACTCGTCAGTCTTGAGAGGATGTGTGTTTCAAACAGCAAGCACACATATATGCACAATCTAATGAACCTGTGGTATAATTATACAGAAATATATGTATGTTGGTTACTGTGAATGAGTAACAAAAGCACAGAACTTTAATTAAAAGTGGGGATGTGATACTGTTGGATAGTGTTATAGCTTTTCTGGGAAGAATTATTGCATCTTTAATCACAGATGAGGTTATTGGAAAATCATTTGCCTCAAGCACATAAGAAGAAGAAATGAGCATACATGCAATATTCCCAGCAGTCTTATTTTTCCAATATGACCAAACAGAAATGTTTGTGTGCAATTAATGAAGTTGAAATAAACATATTGTGACACCAAATATTGTTTTAAGGCACAAGGAGAATCATTCAAATGAAGCAACTGTATCCAGTGCTGTTATCCTTCATTTGAAAAAAACACAAAATCCCATGAGTTTCTTTGCCAGAACTCACTATCTCAAAAACTAACTGAAGATGTCCAACACTTAGCCATCATTACAATAACCATCCCTTTTTACTTAATCTTTAGTTTCATTTTATTGTAACATTCATTAGTGGCAGACCAATTATATTGACAAGTCTCTTTCGGTATTGTTGGTTTCTACATATGGCTGAAGCCTAGCAGAGAAATCCGGAGCATGACCACCAGTACTGCAATACTATACAAGCACAAAAACAGTACTGACTGTTTAAGCATACTTTTAGTGCTGAACTGGATGAAAAGAAACATTTAGAAAAGGGCAAATTATTACATGAATAATCACTGGGCAGATCTCATTTCATTTGCCTGTAAGTTGATTAGAGTACACAAATGTTGAAATGGGAAGAGATTTTAGGGATACAGACCAGCCTTTTTTTCCTATTTATGTGATAACTTTGTTAGTTTTTAAATAATAATATTTGTACATTAATATTTATAACAAGGAGTTCCACAGATTGGTTCTACAAGGATCTATCTAAATCTCGTATTAAATTGGAGGTAAGAATTTGCAATGACATCAAGGTCCAACAAAGTGACAAATAATTCCTAACTGTGACTTAGTAAGTGGATCACTTATGATAAGCAGCTCAGTAACAGATCCTGTTCTTCTTCTCTAAGTGTATAAGATGTGATGCCCATGGAAATAGAGATTCTGTATAACTTTTCTTTTGAGTTTTGATAGCACAGCAGATGCTTGAGCTCATTCTAAGAAGATATTAGGTTGTCTGAGTATGACTTGCAGAGCCTAATCTCATCTTTTCTGTACTATCATTGCAGACATGAAAAAATCCAGAAAAGCCTGCAACAGCTCATAGAGCTGTTCCACAGCCACCCAAGTGTGCAGAACCAATCCTTTCCCATCCCCTTTGAGGTATATGGAGGCTTCTTTTCCAGGCAGCATCCATTCTGTGGGCATTTTGAAGAGGATGCATTGAAAGATAAGTAATCATTATGGTGACCAAGAAGGTGCCAAGGTTTCAAGTGCATCAGGAGGGTCTGCAACCTGTTCCCTCCATCCTAGGGATTTAGCTGCTTGTGTTCAGCTCTGATATGGGTATAGACATGTAACCTTGGATCAGGCTTTCACTGGATCAGCACAGTGTGTGAAATGACAGTGAGAAGCCTCACCTGGAGCCTCCTCAATCCCAGAGACACATTTCAGACATATCCTTGGTCTTTGTCCTTGTCTGAGCTTCACTAAAGTTATGCCCATTCCTCCCTTGCTGATCCTGACCTTGCTTTACTGACTTGACTAGCTTGACCTTGCCACAGCAGACTTCCTTGATGGTCCTCAGATCTGCTATGCTTTTCTGAGGGACTGTACCTGCTGTTGGTACAGCCACTCCCACTGCTCCCTAACAGAAGGCTGCAGTAGGAGGAGATCAAAAATAGGGGCCACATTATTTCTGGAAGGTATAAAATCTGTGAATATTAATACTTGTATATCTTGAGTGATATATTCTCTATCTTTACACTTGTTTTGAACTCAGAAGGAGAATAATGTGAAGGGGAATATTCCAACTTTTCTTTAAACATGATAGTGGTTTCTAGGTTTAGACAGCAAGAGAGATGAAAACAACACTTCCCTTGTGCTCCAAAAACATACTACATTCTTTCAGATGCCTGGCATAAGAAGTGCAGAAAAGATTTCAAATACACCCTTCAACTGAAAACCAACGATTTGCGGGGGATTCTGACAGAGAAAGATAAGGTCTGGGACCTGGTTGTTGGGATGTGAGGAGAAAAATCAACTGTGCCAAGCAAAACACACATAACTTCATGTCCATGTTGAAAGCTGTACGACACAATAGGGTGTCATTTTACTTGTGGTGTAGTTTGAATGATTTTTTGGAAAAGAAAGTGGGGTTGCTTTATTTACTCTAAATTGGAGAGAGAGGAATGTCACATTGTCTTTATTAACCTTATGTTTTCACCCTTTCCTATATTTAAATTCATATATATTGATATATTTTATTTTCTACTGTGTCTCCCTTTTCTAACTCTGGTTCCATGCTTCAGTTACTTCAACTATCAGGATTAATGGTAACAGAAATTTTATTTTTGTTTTGCATGCAGCTATTAAAGTATGGTAATTTATCTGAGTGCCTTTCCTATGCAACCCTGATGCAAACACAGCAATTCCATTCCAGAAGAATCTGCTGAGAGATTCAAAGTAAGGTTGAATTTTATTCAATACATGGAGAGTTTTCAGTGAAATATTGTGATTTTTAATGTTTCCTGCTCATTCTGTTTTTTCTAAAAGCTGTGAAGAAGCAGAAGTGGATCACAATTCTAATCCAACTCTTTATAAAATGAGTAGAAGAATCTCAATTACTTCTACATGAATTTCATTCACATCTATATGAGGGTAGAAAATTCTTTACTCATGAACAAAGAAAGGGCCATCTTCTGGAGGAACCAACTGTGGGAATGTGAAGGCTTTTACAAACACTCAAACAATTTGAGGAGTATTTTCAAAACTGTCTCTTCCTGATACTCTGAATAAATTTCCTTCACATATATCTGATACAGATGCTTCTGAGTTTAAAGAAACTTTTTTGGACACAAAGGAAGAAATAGGCATAATTTCAAAATTTTCAAAACAGTAGAAAATAACAGTTATAACAAGATCTGTGAATTAGTGATAAAGTATGATGCTGATGAAATCAAGATCAATAATGAAAACATGCAATTGTGGCAAGACTGTTTTATAATTAGAACTAGAAAAAAAATCATGTTTATTTTTACGCACAACCTATTAAAACAGAAGAAATTCTTAAACTTATTTTGATCCTTTATAAATTTTTAGATGTACAAGGAGCTTCAGTGTACTAAACAGGAACTTAGTGATGATAGCTGAGGAATGAAAGCCCAGGAACAGGCCATTGAAGCCTCCAGTCATTTTTTCTTTTAACACTGATACTGAACCATTGTAGGAATTCTGGGATCCCAGGATACCTGCACTTTTAAGTACTGATCCATGTTGTTTCTTGAAATTCCGAGAGAAACTTGATTCTGG